>NC_071258.1:31118702-31288702 GCF_023375685.1 Ictalurus furcatus | reverse complement strand
ATCAGGGAAGGAAGGAACGAGAGCGAGAGCGAGAGAGAGAGAGAGAGAGAGAGAGAGGGGGGAAAGTACAAGGAAAACCGATGCCCTTTCCTGCAGCTAAATTAACAGGAATCATGTGGAAAACAATTTGAGCAGGGAATGTAGGGAGGGAGGGAGGGAGGGAGCCATTAAAATGAGCCTGAGGCTATGGACAGCACCCAATACCACTAAAGCTTCTCTCGCCGTGGACATGGAGGCAGCCTTCCAGGCAAAGCGGGCTCTGTTCTATAGCTACAATTAAAATCAACCTCTCTGCCAAAAAAATAGAGAAAGCGAGAGAGCGAAGAACGGAGAGAGGGAGGGACGGAGGCAAAAACACGGAACATCAAAGACAGATTGAAATGTGTAGTCAGTAATAAGAGCGGTCCAGTCGCCCCGCGGTGCTCCGCGCTCCCCTCCTTAATGAGAAATTTTGACCTCTGGTTTGTAAGTTAAACTTGGTAATCTCGGTTAATGAAGTAAATCAATCCCAACTCGGAGTGCGCACTTTCTGCTCGGCCACTCCGTCTCTCCTCCTCCCGATTATCCCCTCCCTGCACGGGCCAGAGTAAATGACCAGCTTGGGCAGACAAACAGGAAGACTACAGGGTCTGCTGTGTGTGTGTGTGTGTGTGTGTGTGTGTGTGTGTGTGTGAGAGAGAGAGAGAGAGATGGTACGAGATGGTGCATGTCGCAGTGTTCGAGGTTGTGTGTGTATGTGTTGTGTTTTAGTGAAACGGTCTGTGCCGGTGTTGTCAAAATGTAGCCCTTTAAGCTCCGAGGAGCCTTTAGTGAGTCCCTTCGTCACTCCCATTACTACATACGGCGCCCTCCGTTAATATTGGCACCTTTGGTAAATATAAACAAAGAAGGCTGTGAAAAATCGTCTTTATTGTTTAACCTTCTGATCCAAAAAATTCACAGAAATACTCTGCTGTCATGAATATCAAACAGTTATCAAACACAACACAGGTTTATCCAAGAAAAATATCTTTGTTAAATATAGGTGTGCAATAATTATTGGCACCGCTACGAATTCATATGAGAAAGATATATATTTGAAGTATATTCACGTTGATATTTTACGTTTTTGTTTTTTTTTAGTACAGCTGGGTGGCTAGGAACAGGAAATTGTTCCATCATGACTTCCTGTTTCACAGGGGTATTAATATGAGGGAACACACATAGGCCAAATTCTCTTAGTCATTCATAACAATGGGTAAGACCGAGGAATATAGCTGTGATGTGCGGCAAAAGGTCGTTGAGCTTCACAAAATGGGAAGTGGCTATAAGAAAATAGCACAAGCGTTGAACATGCTATGAATGGAAATGTTATGAATCGACCTGGAATTGGACGTGTGTCTATATCGTCTCAACGCACTGTGAAGAGGACGGTTCGAGCGGCCAAAAAAATCTCCAAGGATCCCAGCTGGAGAACTGCAGAAGTTAGTTGTGTCTTGGGGTCAGAAAGTCTCCAAAACTACAATCTGAAGTCACCTACATCACCACAAGTTGTTTGGAAGAGTTTCAAGAAAAAAGCCTCTACTCTCATAGAAAAAAAAATTCAAGCGTCTTCAGATTGCCAGACACTACTGGAACTTCAAATGGGATCGGGTTCTATGGTCAGATGAAACCAAAATAGAGCTTTTTGGTAATAAACACCAGAGGTGGTTTTGGCACACACAGAGAGGTAGCCATATGGAAAAGTACCTCATGCTCACGGTTAAATACGGTGGTGACTCTTTAATGTTTTGGGGCTGTTTTTCTGCCAGAAGACCTGGACATTTTGTTAGGATACATGGCATCATGAACTCTATCAAATATCAACAGATATTAAATGAAAACCTGACTGCCTCTGCCAGAAGGCTTCAAATGGGCCGTGGTTGGATCTTCCAGCAGGACAATGATCCAAAACATACATCAAAATCAACACAAAAATGGTTTACTGACCACAAAATCAAGGCCCTGCCATGGCCATCCCAGTCCCCTGACCTGAACCCCATAGAAATCCTGTGGGGTGAACTGAAGAGGAGAGTCCACCAGCGTGGACCTCGAAATGTGAAGGATCTGGAGAGATTCTGTACGGAGGAACGCTCTCAGATCCCTCACCATGTATTCTCCAACCTCATCAGGCATTATAGGAGAAGACTCCGAGCTGTTATCTTGACACAAAGTATTGACTAAAAGCGTACCGAACTAGTGAAAAAATTAACCTCACCAATCAGATTGAATATAAAGTGTCTTAAATAATTACAATTATTTTGTATGACGTAAAAAAAAAAAAAAAAAAATTGAAAGTAGTGTCAGGGAAAACATTACTGCGAGTAAAGTAATTTTTTTTTAATGTAGAGTCATATGCTGATTCATATTTGAATGCATTTTAATGCAATGTTTCCTTGAAATAAAATCCACTTGAATACATTAGTTAAGGAATTCGACAGTCCGAGTGTGTATCGTGTGTTAGTGTGTAGCGTGAGGTTTGTGTTGGTGACTTGGGGCATTTTTTTTAAGTAACAATAAGAGCTGTGTGTCCTTGGTTTTGAGCGCTTAAGAAGGCGTGTGGGTCAATGTCACATTTGATCAGTGTTCTGCAGTTTAGGGTAAAAACTGACAGAAAACCACACACACACACACACACACACACACACACACACACATTAATATACGTGCTATTGTCAATGCATAGATTTAAAGCAACAGTATGGTGAAGAGTGAATTTTCTCAATTAAAAATCACACTTTAATTGAAACTGGATGGGAAAATAATACCCCCCCCACCCCCCCACCCCCACTCTCAAGATCACAGCTATCACTCATCGCTAAAAACAGCGGTGAACACTACTTTGTTTTATATCGTCACTGATATCGTTATCGCAATAAATACCCGAAAATATCGTGATATAGTTTGAAGTCCATATCGCCCCGTCCTTAGCACGATGCATTTCCGATCGTATCGTATGTTCATTCGTTCATCCTTAGTAACTGCCTGGTCGGGGTTAGCGCTTCATAACTGGTGAGGCCAGGTACGAAGTGAAGTGATGTAGCTGAGGTCAGAGCCTAGAATTCACCCCCCATCCCAAGACCCCCCCTCCTCACCCCACTCAAGTCTTTCCCCAAAACTTCCAGTTTAAGCCACGCCCACTCTAGGTTTAATATCCAATATGGATATTTAGAGCGTTAAACATATACCGGTACACTTTACTTGCCCGGTGTTCACATTTCGATGGACGAAATGAAAGATTTCGTCTTTTAACTGGCTGATACTCATGGATTTTGTAACGTAATGACGAGAGCCATGAACCAACAAGGAGCGAGCGGTCCGTTTTGATAGAGTAGGTTTACAGCTTGGTCATATTTTTCTGTTTAATTATCATGCACATTAATGAAATGTCTAGCTGGAGCTTAAATATAGAAGGCTGAAATGTCTAAAAGGGTGTGAGTATCAGCATCTCTCCCTCTCTCTCTCTCTCTCTCTCTCTCTCTCTCTCTCACTCTCGCTCGTTCAGCCCCCGAGGCAATGGTGTGGAAGGTTCTGGAAGCCGGCACGTCACACGGGAAATGGGCTCTTAGTGTTTTTAGTTTCCCCCGTGCTCATGTAGAGCACTTGGCCTGCGGCTCGGCCCGAACAATAGCTCTGTGTGTGTGTGTATGTGTGTGTGTGAGGCCTGGAGGGCGGCCATTTTATGGAGGTGTGTGTGTGTGTGTGTGCTGCTTTAATGAAGCCTAGCAGCAACGCCATTACACCAACAGCAGAACACACCGTTCTGTAATACACTCTGCTGTTGGATCGCTGCGAAAGAAAATTAAGCGTGTTCATTGTTTCATATAACATTTCTATGTGCGAGACTCTTGATTTCATGCTAAATATATGTACATAATCATACATTTGTACTAGGCTAATATTTTAGCGGCAGAGTTTAGATTAGACGCCTCGAATATTAGCATATTCATGCAGAACCGGGGATTTTTTTTTTTTTGTCTTATTACAGCCTGGGAAACTTTGCCCTGAAATAATGGTTAAATATACAGTTTTGACAACAAAGTCGAGCCTGAGGCACTTGGAAGATACCAATCTTAAAGAAATTAATTACCTCCCTTGTTAATCTTGATATAATTAAGTTTGTGAAGAACGAAACCCGCTGCAGTTTTCTTTTGCCGTGAAGTTGGCACTGCTGAGACGCCGCGGTAACCAGAGCCGGGTTTCTCCATCCCGCTGGCTCCGGCCCACGCATCCATCACGAGCAGGAAAACCGGGGGGGAAAAGGGAATGCTGGGATGCAGAGACGGGCTTCGGGGCTGCTGCGATACAGAATATTCTCGTACGCGTAATCAATATGTCAATATTCAGTATGACAAATGTCCTCGACGTGACAAGTTCTATTGAAACACAACGCACACGTTGCATTGGTTCTGGGACCGAAAGGCTGTAGGTTCAAATCTCAGGACCGCACCAGTGTAGTGACGTTTGGCACGATCCCCTTAAACTACCAGGAACCGTCAGCGGGTCTGTACTAGACGTGTGATCACACAGGTCCCAACAAAAAAAAAAATCTGTGCCAGGGTAATGTTTTTACGCTCATGCAAGTGGGAGCCAGCAGCCAGGGACCTGTCAAGAGAGACAGCACGTACGAGTAAGATTTACTGTACGAACATTTGGACAGAGTTTTCGGTGGCGAACGAGTCCGGTGATTAATAGACGGGATTGGTCAGAATTTTTTCAGGAGTGGGCGGGACAGCTGTCCTGTAGCAACTCTCATACAGTAACTACACATATTTCACTATAGTTGCGGAATAATTCATTTTGATGAAGTAAACCGCTTAATTGAGAGGCCACGCCTCTTATATCGGGACAGATAGGCACATAGGCCACGCCTCCTTTACACGCAGGAGTTATTTTACTCGGTACTTTACTCTGCGTACGTTCCTCTGGAGCTCCGCACCGACGTTGCGGTTGTTTACACGGAGCGTTGGAATGTGTTCAGTATAAATCGACCGGAGATTGAACGCGACGTCACGTCTGTCACAATTTCAGCTCGGGATTCAGCTTACACAGTTTCAGCAGGGAGCTTTTTGTTCTCTCTTTCCACCTCGTCGGCGTAATTCCGTGTGATGGGTTCGAGCAGCTCTGTATTGTGACATTACCGCAGCGCTGTTGGATTTCATGTTGCTATTTATTAAAGTTTGCCTCTTTTTGGGTTTTATTATTTTTGTCGGCCGCGTTCTGCTGCCGGAAAGGTTGATGCCTGTGGGCAAACCCGAGCGAAAACGCTGCAAATGATATTTCATTAGGACCTGGCAGGAACGGGCGGGTGTGTGTGTGTGTGTGGGGGGGGGGATGGGGGGGATTGGGAGGGGGGGTGTTGGGAGGGGGGAATTGGAGACATTGAAATGTATAGGGTAGGCAAAATAAAGATGGCGACAGAACTGCCAACATAAACACTACTGATCTGCTTTGCAATGCACTGATTTGATTTATTTTATTTTTTTTTCCGACACATGAAAAATGAGGCTCAAGTCGAGGGAAATTCACTGCCTGAAGTGCAATTTAGATCTTCTTTCCAGCACACAGGAAGAATTGAAACTGAGTAAAGTGTGTTTTGTAACCCATATGTATGAATGTACAGTAACCTAGGCTTACGTGATATCGATTTTTATTTTTTATTTTTTTCCTGCTCGTGATTTTCCATTTTAAAATACCACAATAACCCTAAAAAAAGAACATAAACATATGACTGGAGCATCGATTATTTGCCTTATTTATTTATTTATTTATATACAGTAAATTATTAAATACACTAAATACTCGGTTAATGTCACCGATGCTGTGTTAATGCTCAAGTTCATGCTACCTGATGCACTATATTACCAAAAGTATAGTGTTTGGGAAACACTGCGGTTCATATTAACGTCCCCGTTATGAAAATTGCATTTCGATTAAGGTCAACATGTTTTTTTTTTTTTTTTTTTTTTTTTTTTTTTTAAATTATCGCGTTTTAGATTAAACCGTTTCATTTCAAGGGACCCCGTCGATTATGCTTAATAATTAAAATCAAGAACATTGATACTAATGGATGGATAGTAATCTCCACCGATGTCACGTGATTAAAAAAAAACCCCCGATGGATGTCCATCACAGACCCTGATACCGTATCCATCGTACAGTACGCACCCCCCCCCCCCCCCCCCCTCCGGGCGACTCCGCTCTGAGAAGCACGGCGTTAAATAACGTCAGGTTCAGGAAACTTTCCTATAAAGCGCTTCCAGAGATAGTCGTGTTAAGAGTTAACAAAATATCGAACAAAATATATGGAGTCGCGACGATTTTTTAAAAAATTAAATAAATTAAAAATCTGGAATGTCCAGGTAGATTTCAATTTCCTTTGAGGATTTCAGGCAAATTGTCTCTGTTTAAATAACGAGCTGCTGAATAATAACGATCGGCTGCTGTGCGGCGAACGTTCTCCGCGAAAGTCCGTGTTCTCACAAACCTCCGTGATGATCATTATTATTATTTTTTTATTTTTTTTATTATTCCCACGAATTTCAGTTTCATTAAAGCGTGTAGCACAGCCTGAAACACTCGCAGTCCTGAGAGTGACTTTAATCTTTAAGGCTCTCGGTTCTTTGCTTGAGAAGGGGGATGATTATGAGGAAGAACACCTGTTTGCAGATGCGCTGGCTCCGGGTGGAGTCTAATCGAGTTTCTGTTGAAGGAGCAGGAAAAAAAAAAAAATTCTTCTTCTTCTTCAGAGAGTAAACTGAAATACACTCAGTTCATGGTAATATAACTGAAACATGCTGAAACGAGTTTTTAAACCAAACAATTCAGATGTAATAATTTCTCTACGTACACTTAACAATTCTGAAAGTCTGAATCCGTGACCAAAAACTTTCTAAAAAAAAAAAAAAAATGGATGCAAATTTCTCCATGGAGTGAATGCTGTTGAATAGTACGTTATTTCGATACGTTAAATGGTAAGGCGTGTACACTTCCAACACAGAGTGTTAATTAAATATCAGCTTCGTTAGTATTCGTTCATTCATAAGCCGGCACTGTTTAGGATTAATCCTAGTGAAGAATCACGTTTGTGAAATCATCCAATAAAATCATTTCACGTGCATCAATTTCGAATAGAAAGTAAACAGCGAAACGTACTCGCACGTTAAATAGAAAGTTTTCAATTGAAGCATCCTGACGATGACGCGTCCCAGTTCAAACGTTAACACCGGTACTTGTGTTATTACAGATATAGTTATTTGTGTGTATGTTTACGGCTCCAAGTCTTTGACTGTTTTCTACCTCGTGATAATCGTAAGAAACTAAATTCATTCATTCATACATACAGCACTTTTTTATTTCCATTAGTGATGTCATGAAGTAATGCAACACATAATACACCACGATAGACAATGGTTTCTAAGTATCACCGTTAGTGTCGGGTGCCAGTTCTTTTATTAATCCTCTTTTATCATTTTCTAAGACTTTACCTCGATTAAAATGGGATATTTACTGATTACTATTTGTACTAACTTTCATATTACTTCTAAACTGTTCTCCATAAACACCTACTTTCTTTTCACCTCGATCTTTCGATCGCACTGTAAAACCTGGATAAGTTCATTTCACTCGGAAAAATTCGAGGAAACGAATTACCTCAAAATTTTTTGAGTTGATCGGTCAATTTCTTTAAGCCGAATACACTTAACTATAACGGAAAATTTCATTTTAAACGACAAAGTTTGAGTTGAGTCTTTGTTATGTTTAAGTGTATTCGGCTTAAAGAAATTGACCGATCAACTTAAAAAAAAAATTCGAGGTAATTAGCTTCCTCGAATTTTTCCGAGTGAAATGAACTTATCCAGGATTTACAGTGCGATCGAAAGATCGAGGTGAAAAGAAAGTAGGTGTTTATGGAGAACAGTTTAGAAGTAATATGAAAGTTAATACAAATAGTAATCAGTAAATATCCCATTTTAATCGAGGTAAAGTCTTAGAAAATGATAAAAGAGGATTAATAAAAGAACTGGCACCTGACACTAACGGTGATACTTAGAAACCATTGTCTATCGTGGTGTATTATGTGTTGTATTACTTCATGACATCACTATCATCCCATCATACTTCCCCACGCTTGATTCTGTACGCTATTCAAACCCCAGCGAATAATCTTCGGAAATATTTCGGACCAGGACCTTTAATATTCCGCCCACAAACAAAACGATTATAAAGGCGATATTTCATCAGTACGTGCAGGGTTTTTTTTTTTTGTGTGTGTGTGTGTGTGTGTGTGTGTAATCCTGTTCCTGCAGTAGTCTGAAAGTCAGTGTGCAAGCCAGCGCTTTAATTAGGTCATACTCTCACTTTTGAACAAAGCTTAAAGGGACACTTGGCCCTAAACCGCTTAAGTTCGTCTGATTATGAATGAACTCAGCGTGGCGAGGTGGATAACTCATCTCTACTCGTGTCCATTCATTGCTTTTGTGTAACTGTGAGGTTTCTCACTGCTTGCCGTATACGTCCGTATGTACGTCTTGCTTATTTCTGACCCCTGTGGTGATCTTTCACGTGAAAGCAGTATCGGGAAGGGATTGGATTTCCACTCGCACGTCTGTCGCTTGATCATTAGTAGATCACGTGGCTTTAACTTGTTGACGTTAAATACGCTAGGAACTTAATAATTCACCTAAAACCCCTATAACCCGTGACACGTCCTATATTGCATTGTTCCACGTTTTTTTTTTTTAAACGTTTTGTTTTGGGAAGGTGCCGACAGATTAGAGCGAGCACTTCCTGGAGTGTCTTTATGCTGAAGAGAAGCTTTCCATTGTTTTCCCCAAACTGCGTCTGGGATATAGATTGTGCTTTGTTGTAGTACAGATTTTAGCAGCCACTCCCCTCCTCCCATTTTTATTTATTTGTGTGTGGAAAAAGCCAGCGAGGCTAAAATTAGCTGAAGAGAAGGGCTGAGAGTGAATAAACAGACGGGCCCATTAGCATGGATGGGTTATTGGCTTATTCGCCTCTTCTGAGGGCTGCCCATTAAAAGTGGTAATGTTCGCCCGCAGCCATGCCTCCAGGACCCGAAGGAGACCAGGGGAAGCGTATTTCACATGCATCAGACACCCGAATTAAATAGACCAATGTTCCCTAAAAAGACTGAAGTACATCTCTTTCTGATGTGCGTCTCAGGCAAAAAATTCATTGATCTTCGAATGTCCCTTGGCAATTATAAAATATTAAACCAAGTCACACTTTTTGGCTCAGCTTAATTTCTCTCGCTCTCTCTAACACACACACACACACACACACACACACACACACACACACACACACACGCACGCACTGTTCATTTCTTTCTTACTTTTGATTAATTTAAAAAAAAAAAAAAAAAAAGAAAGAAAGTTAGGAACACTTCCTAATGGCGGAAAGTGTTATGCAGTAGAGTGATGTTTGTACTGCATGATTCTTGCACCTCACGTTTATAATAAAACGTATAGAGGTCGTCAGGAGGAAATTCATTTGTTCTACAGTTTTGAGAAAGTGTGTAATCGTTGGTGATAACAAGCCTTCCTACATAGCCATATTACACCGTGGTGTAGTTAAGATGGCTTGAAATGTGATTAAAAATAAATACCGGTCTTTTTTCTGTGGTTCAAGGAAGTCCAACAGGAAATATCAGTTCCGTTTAGATTTCGTCATTATATGTCATCGACATCAGTATTTATGATGTAAACGTGTCTCTGTGCATGATGTGGAAAACACGAACAAACCAAAAAAAAAAAAAAAACCCCGCCATGTCCGACTTCACATTTTTAAAGAGCAAACCGCTGTATAGAATGTCTTTGTATGCTGTGGTAATTTCCCTTCACTGGAACTAAGAGGCTCAAATGTGTTCCATCCAGCATGACAACGCCGCTGTGCACAAAGCCAGCTCCATGAAGACATGATTTGCTAACGTTGGAGTGATCCTTGACCTTCTTGACCCTTGACCTCAAACACCTTTGGGGTGAATTGAAACGCAGACCTCCTCACCTAACATCAGTGTCTGACCTCACTAATGCTCTTGTGTCTGAATGAACACAAATCCCCACAGCCACGCTTCCAAATCCTAGCGGAAAGCCTTCCCAGAAGAGAGGGGATTATTATAACAGCAAAGAGGGAACAACTCTATATTCACACCCGTGATATTTGGAATGAGATGTTCAATACTCGGGTGTCCTCATACTAAAAACTGGCTTCTCTGTCATGCTACTGGGGGCATTTATTTATTTTGCTGGTATGATTTGGCCTTACGTCGTCCCCTGTAGTGAAACATAACTGTTTTCTCACATTTATCCTACGATGGAACATTTCTACCCTGATTGGATGGAGTTCCAGGATGACTCCGCCCACATCTACAGGCTCGCGAAATGATTTGCTGAGCATGAAAATGACCTTGGCAGTCACCAGATCTCAACGAGACAGCGCTCTTTACTTCCGTCATCGAAACACCGTCTGAGGTCATATCTTTGGGAAGAAGAGTTCGTTTCTCCAGTACACTTCCAGAGAATCTCTTAAGAATCTGCATACTAAGAGATCTGACAGCTCGTGAGGGTGTAGTACCTTACTGAGTCACTTTATATATAGTCTTTCTTCTTTCATAGCTAGCCGTGTCTGCGTTAGATGCCGTGTGGTAACTCAGCGCTGATCACATTCCTCCCTCCTCTTTCTTTTCCTCTGTGCCTTCTGAGACTCGCCAGGCCTCTGTAGCTAATTGACCAAATAATTAAATTTAACTCTGATCTCAATAAATATATACAGCCAGCTGTTTGACAGGCTACACAGTTCATTAGAGCATGTGCCGTGTTTGTCATTTGGCTAATTAAGATTTAGAATCGATCCCCGGCTGCCCGGTGAGGAGGTTAGCAAGCCGTGCACGAGGGACTCTCCTCTCTTTGTGCAGGAAACTTAAACACCCATTTCCTTAAGCTTCCGCGCCCAGCGTACCGCCCGCTGCGGGATTCATCGCACGAGCCTAATTAGAGCGGCTGCTTCAATCTCAAATCGGGAATCAGCGTGACCGGGAGGTCAGATTTGAATTCTACAGCAGTGTGAATGATAACGATAGCCAGGTATTTATTCAAATAGGGAAATTAAATGTAAGTGCCTAATGACTTTGTTGCAAAACATTTCTGCCCATACATAAAAAGTCTTCTACTACTGAAAGTATACACGGGTAACAAGTTAGTAACGTTAAGTTAGTTTTTCCCCCTTGTTGGTAGATGAAAGTAAAATTCTCAAACTAATTTATTTTGCCCTGGAAATGATCATGGATATCGATGCCTTACATTATCTCAGAATAATGTGTTTTAATCGTTATTCTCGCAGCAGACTGATCAAAATGAAGTACAGTGTAACGTTAGATTATAACTTTATATAATAATATGGATATATATATATATATATATATATATATATAGATAATATAACTCTCCTGTTTATTCGTCCCGAATCTGCGGAAAATCCGCGGTAGTTCTGACAAATTGCAAGCTCCTTCGGAATATCGCGGAGTTTGCTTGGCTTCGCGTTAAATTCTGGGATCGCAAAATCCTGGAGGGACTGTCTCGGAACGGACTTGTTCCACAACATTAAATCTATCCTTCGACCGTTAAAATGCACAACGTGTTGTTTGTTAATAAATGAAATATTAAAATCGTTGGCAAATTGCTGTAGTAACCCTATATAAAAATAAAGTTTATTATTATTATTATTATTATTATTATTAGCTAACACGTTTCAGCATAGTTAGTTATTTTTCTGGCCAAGCAAAACATCAATTGAGCTAGCTAATAAATTCATGATTGGTCCACACCTACCTAAATTTAAAACTCGGCAGTACGGATGTTAGCGTTTTTAAACGCTGTGATCTGTTCGTCTGAGTGGGTGTAAAACGTGCTGTCCGCATCGAGACCAACATTAGTGGCGCTGAGTTTAAAGCATTTAAAATAAGCGAGTGCGACTGCCGGATTCGTCCAGCACAGAGCAGCACCATTACAAAGCCTCATTATGCATCACTGCGACTGACGC
The DNA here is from genome assembly GCF_023375685.1 of Ictalurus furcatus. Taxonomy (NCBI): domain Eukaryota; kingdom Metazoa; phylum Chordata; class Actinopteri; order Siluriformes; family Ictaluridae; genus Ictalurus; species Ictalurus furcatus. Next base: position 31,276,618 of record NC_071258.1, on the reverse strand, counting down.
TAATTACCAGCCCTGCTTTTCTACACATCCAAATCCGGCCATGTTACAAATGATGGCGGCGCTAACAGAAGCCCTGAGTTTCTCTGTCTGTCACGTCTCTGCGTGATGGAGCAGGGCATGTATTTTTTAAGGCGGTATGAATTATGTATCTGGCCGGGCTGTAATGAAGCGGCCTGACTGATGGCGCCGACGAAGCAGGAATCCGCGCTCTTCCTCATCACTCGTGCAACTCGTTACACACCACAACTGTTTATTGTCTGACTCGTCTGTAAAGCCCGCGTGTGTGGGCGTGTGTTTATGCTCCACATGCTCACACATACACATACTTGGACCATGTGGGATGGAATAAACAGATGTCACTTGTCTCACACACACACACACATGTCCTTACTTAGACGTTTGAGCATCAACAGTTTGTCATATTGCCTCTGATTTCCAGTGAGCAGCCGGATCACACTCCAAGAAGGCAAAAAAATAAACCGTTCAAGTGAATTTCAGTGAGACGTACAGCCGAACAGCGAGATTTCGGAACGTATAAATGTCACGTATGAGGTTCGATCATCGTGTGTTAATCAGTCCGTGCAGGATTTTTGCGATTTCGCGAACGTTTGCAATTTTTTTAAAAATTACCGCAGATTTTCCGCAGATTCGGGACGAGACGCGTCGTGTGATGTCATCACGACACGCGTTCAGCCAGAGCCCTCTTCGATTCACACGTACAGCTCGAAGGTCTCATTTGGAGATTGCTGAGGACGGTGCTGCTTGAAGTAACATGGAAATGGTTTTGGACTTCAATTCCACATGGACGTTCTCGCTGTGGTTGCCCGGACTACGGTTGCTGCGATGGCCTTGAGACTGCAATTACCACGTACAGTTTTACACTCGAGTCTCCTTTAGTGATCACTGGACTAGTTCAACAAAACAGACCTCATATTAAACCATAATGAACTTTCCTTTACTTTCACACTTTCCGTTGTGACCCAGATGAGGACAGGTTCCCTTCTGAGTCCGGTTCCTCTCAAGGTTTCTTCCTCATATCATCTTAGGGAGTTTTTCTTCACCACCGTCACCACCGGCCCGCTCAATAGGGATAAATTCACACATTTAAAATCCGTATCCTGTGTTTATATGTTTCTGTAAAGCTGCTTTGAGACAACGTCCGTCGTTAAAAGCGCCATACAAATAGAATTGAATTGAATTGACCACCAAACCTCACTGTGAAAGCCCGCGCGAAACAATTTCGTTCAACTGCGATTTTGCCGATTCAAGTAGCTTTCCGCAAAAAAAAAAAAAAGTTGCATTGCAAACATTTTAAAAAGCCAAAATCCTGTACGGACTGATTGATGTTAAAAAAGATTCGAGCTCATAAATCGATCTCCGTGTCTACTCGTCAAATCTTAAGCCCTACTTGGACCGGATTAGTTTTACACGGGGAATATTTCTGGCGATATTTCAAACAAGCTCAGAAATTAATTTCATGCGGGATTTCGTTATTTGACGGGTGGCACGGTGGCACAGCGGGTAGCGTTGCTTCCTCACAGCTCCAGGGTTTCGATCTTGAGCTCGGGTTACTGTCTGTGTGGCATTTCGCATGTTCTCCTCATGTCAGTGTAGGGTTCTTCTAGGTTCTCCGGCTTCCTCCCATTATGCTCGTTTAGTCACAAAATGATCGTGCTTTTAATGCCGTGTGTGTGTGGGTGTGTGTGTGTGTGTGTGCTTTTTTCCGGAGGCCTCGGTGTATGAGGTGTTGCTGTAGGTGTATTTGTGCTGCGCCGCTTCCAGCTTTGCACCTCAGGTGGAGAAACAGTCTCTCACTCCGTTATCTAAACTCTTGTAAATCTACAGCATCATCTGTCGTGATAATTACACTAAGTAAATATGTAGATAAGGTTTAATTTAGCCTAAAGCCCATGCAGGTATAGAAGGAAGCGATGCCTGTGGGCTCTTTGCACGAGGCAACTGCCGGCTGATTTTATTCGAGCGACACCGAGCAACCCTAGTATGAGTTTTTATGCTTGAGCGGAACCCAGCAGCACTTTCCGACACGCATTCTCGGTCTGAACGTCACCCTTGTAAGCGCCGGATCGGCGTATCCCGCCTTCCGCAGCTTGGCATCGGAACGTGGACGGAAAAAGCGAAACGTTTTCGGGAAACGACGAGCGACCCGTGCTTGCCAAATCCATCAGAAAGACTTACTCACACAGCATTCCTGTTATTTTCCTGGGATATTAAATAAAATCTCATCGGTCCTCAGAAGACGGCGGGACTCCAGAGTCTCGGTAGGCACACGAGGAGCTCACAAAGACGGGAACGACAGATCTTGGCGCTGCGGAAAAATAACCGAGAGAGCGGCAGAGATCAATACAGTTTGTGTGTGTGTGTATAGTTTTATTCATGGAGCGTGAGAGAGTTCGACTTCCCTGTAAAGCGTTTTTAGGGCAGATTTGACAGCTCCGGGTTCGAGACTTTTCACGATCAGATGGGAGTTCGCTCTTTATACTCCAAAAAAGACCCCATTACTCGTTCAAAGCTCAAAGCGAATGAGGTCGAGGCTGTAATTCGGTTGAACTTTTCGTTTTATTTCCGCCCTCCCCACTCGCTTTCATGATTATCTGATTACAGAAGGTTGCATTTTGTGAGGATTTTAGGATTCAGCTCTACAGAGACACGGGGAGAAATCCCGGTCGGTCAGCGTAAGCCTTGGGACCCCAGCGAGTGTATCCCCGGTTGTTAGTGCCGACTCCACCTTGCAAGTCAGAGAGGATTAAAATTTAACACAGCTCAGGAAGCGACTTAGCGAACGGCCTAAAAATCAACAAGCCCTCATTAGCCGAGTCTTCTGAGGAGCTGCGTTCCTACTCCATCCTTGACGTTTACTTCTTAACTGGGTTCGCTTTACATATGAAACTCACTGAATTTTTAATACACGCCAAAAAGAAAAGTTCCACAGACGCCGTGTTTAGCGCGTAGCCTGAGATATCCAGTACGGTATCCAGTCAGGGGCTTCAATGTTGAGCTTCTGTGCCAAGGAGTGAATCTCAGAGAGCTGTTGTTTTTTTTTTGTTTTTTTTCCCACCAAAGCACGTGTTTGTTAGCAACAAGCTAGCCAGCTAACATTAGGCACCCTGAGTTTATGATGTACTTACCTTCTCAAAACAGTAAGAGTTACGAATGTAACCAACTAACGTGTCTCTGTTGACGATGTCAGCGGCGTCCATGATGACATGATGTCACCGGAGGTTCGGGGAGAACTTCCAGACTTTCTGTGTTTTTGTTTGTTTGTTTGTTTGTTTGTTTGTTTGTTTTTCCCTCGTTGGAGGTCCTGAGAAGTCCTGAGTTATGAGCTTTTGTTGAAAGTCCTGCCCATTAGTAAAAAAAGAGCCGGTCACTTTGTAGGTCTAGAACTTTTTACACTGACACACACAGAGATATAGGGCACTTGTTAGTTATGTTGAACCATGATACAATCTTTTATTCGTTCCATCTTTTTAGAACCGAAGACGACATGTTATTTATAAAAGTTCTGTCAGATTTCCGCGCGTTTCCAGAAATCCATGTTTGAAAGGTCTTCTTGTCATTCCTTTTCTGCTTTAAGAATCTCTCGTCATTCGAGTAGACAGGAGTCCGATCTTATATCATTGGATATACTGATCGGGAGTATTGCCAAGATGGCCGCCGAGTGCCAGACTACAGTCGCATCAGTCTTACGGTATATATTTGAGATCGGTATCGAGAGGACGACAGTCTGTGATTGGACACGGGACAGGACAGAGTACCTGGATCATATTTTCCTGTTTATTTTCAGCGCAGCTGTCCGGTGTGTCTCAGTTGCGAGTAGTTAAGCCACAGACGTCTCTGTTTAGACAGTATGTTCGAGACGTTAGTGCAGCGCCGGATGTGGGTCGTGAACATGGACGTGTCTTTTTCTCCACATGTTGTATTTCCCAGGCAGTAATCCGCTACGGAGTACAAGACGCACCACCTAAATCCTGAGACAATCTTCATACGTGCGGTTTCATTAAGATAGTGGGTTTATTTATCTGACATAATGATTACTCTGCGTCTAAAACAGACACGGACCGTGCTGGCACAGCTACAGTGGGATTTTCCGTGTAATTAGTGCCAATAACTACCATAAATGCTGGAGTAGCACGCCCTACCGTAAGAACACTAATAAATATTGCAATCAGGCTAATGGGAAAATGATAACGTCCTCTGATTTGCATTATAAGTTGCAGCAGATGCTAAAGGGCAAAAAAACATGTTTATCGTCCGGAAAATACAGCATGTGCATTTGAAGATGCACAATTAACTGTAATTACGCCTCGGCGGCTTTTGTTTCTTTGTCTCCCAGCTGAAACTCTTTCTGAGAGAAACAAAAGGAGAGTGGAAATAAAGAGAGAGAGAATGAGAGACGTTGTAGATTTTTGCTTTCAATTATAAAGGTTTTGAAGCACTTTTGTTCCAGAGGAAGCTTCCAGACATTTAAAAAAAAAAAAAACAAGCAGTATCACCAGGTGACCCTTCTTTCTGGATTTTTTTTTTTTTTTTTTTTTGGTGTGTGCATGTTTTTTATATATCTTGGTAGGGACATTATAGGAATATCTCAGTTTTGACCTTGTCGGGACAGTTGACAGGACCCCACAAGTTTTTATTAAAGCTATGTAGGGCTTTTATTTAAATAAATAAATAAATAAATAAAAAGGTTTCCAAAAATGAAGGTTTAAGGTTAGTGTTAGGTTTAGGTGTAGCATAGCATTAATTAGCTGCATTAATAATTATGTCAATGGAAGGTCCTTACAAGGATAGTAAGACAGACGTGTGTGTGTGTGTGTGTGTGTTTGTGTGGATTCGTGTTTGTGTGAACTTTCCCCCAGAACAATGCTTCAGGCACGGCTTTCATCTCAGCAGTAACCTGTGGACTGCGTGACTCAAGGCGATGCAATTGCAGCTTTGTCAGTAACACTACTAATTAGAAAATTCCTGACCTCGAGCGAAATGTTTAATTATGTGTTGTGTCAACGAGTTTGCAGAGTTAATCCAGCCTGGATACACACTCCAGTGCATGCGAGACAAAAAAACAAAACAAAAAAAACAACAAAAAACAAACAAAAAAAAAAAACACTAAGACTAACCTTGTGCTCGTAGCCGGTCGAGACGGCGACGGAGACCGAGACGACTGACGCTACAACTCCGGGGCTCAGAAGGAGAACGGGGCGGAAAGCGGTGTCTGTTTGAGGCTAAACAATGTGACAGACTAAGGTGGAGAGAGAGAGAGAGAGAGAGAGAGAGAGAGAGAACGAGCTCAGAGGCGGTGATTCTCAGGCGCGAAAGGCAGGAAAGGGTTAAAGAGAAATTGAGCGGGGCTGCTGGGGGGCAGCGGCACTGCAGAACATGGCAGTGTTCGTGCGAAGGCAAGTCATTTCCCGAAACACTGCAGACACAGCGCCCGAGGCACTGCGAAACCTTTGGAGACCAAAATGGCTTGCAGGAGTTAGAAGTAATAAGGTGTTTTTTTTTTTTTTTTTTTTACCCCCCCTTCGCCTTCTTTCTCCTTGACTGAGATTGTGCGCCGTTGCTATGCATCGCCATGGAGCTCTCTCTCTCTCTCTCTCTCTCTCTCTCTCGCTCTCGCACGCTGTTTTCTGTTTTATGTGCGGGTATTAAGGCGTGCAGCGAGCGGCCGTTTTGGAGATTTGTTGCTCTTTATCGTGGGAGTGAATTGAGGTTGTTTGTTTTGAATGTAATTCCTCCATTTATCACAGCGCTCAGAATAAGTGCGACTTACTTCCATCCTTACTTCTTTGTCTTTCCAGTTCCCAACATTCCCCCCTATACGACCCCCCCAAACCCGGGCTCTGTAAATGAAACCGGTCCGTCATACCCACGGCGGCGTTTCTGTAGCTCGGCTCCTCCTTCGTGTGGAACGTACACCGTGTAGCGAGCTTTAAACGTCTCTCTGATTTACATTCACGAAGCGCTCACTTCTCTCCCCCACGCACACTTTATAAAACGTCCCCTGACAGCCTGTAAACTAAGATATTAACACACACGCGCACAGGTTACTCGACCCGCCGTGGCCTCCTCGCTGACCCGTAGCTCAGCGCACAAAGCCTCGCCTTTCTGTTCTCCGCTCCCGTGTTTGTGCTTCTTGGCTTCAAAGAGAGCTCTGGCCTGTAATCCTCTCCGCGTACAGCTGCAAATTATTATTCTAATTCTTTATACGTTTATTGGAGCCGAATAAACTCCACATCAAATACATCACTCGGGCGATGTCTCGAAAGGCCCCCGGGCCAATCAGCCGACATCTGTTAACTCTTTCCAAAATGTCCTCATCGGCCTTTTCTCCAGGCAGAGAGAGAGAGAGGGAGAGAGAGAGAGAGAGAAAGAGAGAGGGAGGGAAAAGAGCAGGCCTCTGGTCTTAATTAATGGCAGGAGTTATTATGGAGGTGGATTTTGGAGAGAGGGGGTCCGGTCCCATGATGCCGTCAGGGTTTGGAGGAGAGTGAGGCAGCACGGAGGTGACCGTGTGCTTCGGCTTTACGTCCTCCCACCGCCTCAGGCTGAAAAAAACTCAGCCCTCTCCACCTCAAAACAGATTCTTATTTAGCCCTGAGTCGAGGTAGCAGGATCAGCGTTCTCATTTTTACTGCTACATCGCAGTAGCTGACTGATTCAGCCGTCTCCGGTGTAGCACTCGCAGCACAGTGACGTGATCCACTTCCTTTTCTCATACTTTCATGGCTCCTAGTCACTTTTAACAGCCGTCTTTAAAAATCAAGTATCACACCGAGACTTCTCGAAGCACCCGTGCAGAAAATTCGCACTCCCTAAACGGTCTGCCTTCATGTCAGCGACAGTTTAATGGTGACGTGTCGAATCGTCCGCGTTCCCTTCACTGCCGTTCAGCCTGTTCGAAAGGATTACCTTTTTCCTCAAGACGTGAATCCAGTGCGCATCACGTGCATACGGGGCGTCCCAGAAGTCTCCGTACGTCAGCGGACGTCAGCGGACGTCAGCGGACGTTCGCTTCTGGGTCGGTCCGCAACACTTGCGGGTCTTTCTGAATTTGTTAAAGCGCACCTATTATGGTTTTGAAACGTGCCTAATTTTGTTTTAACGGTCTCGTACAATAGATTTACACGCATCCGAGGACAAAAAAACACTTTAACGTGCTCATAATTTAAACTGCAGCGTTACCTTTTTCCCCAAGTGTCAAAAAAGACTCGTTCAATGATCCGTTCTAAACGATTCACTCTAAACTCCTCCTTTCAGAGAGCATACTCTGCTCAGATTGGTCAGATGTCCCTGTCTGCTGTCAGCGTGTTTCAAAAAGGAAACGCCCACTACCGTAACGAGTTTCAGCTCCGTCTATCAGCGAGCAGCCGATGAAGACCAGAGGCGGGGTTTATTGTTATAAACCTACGTAGGTTAGTACAGGAAGTAAAGTCTGGAATCACTAACGACTCGATTCAGCTGTTCAGAATCGATTCCTTCTTTTGGGAGTCGATAACTCCGTTTGTCGTGCGCTTTGATTTTTGAAACTTTGCAGACGTTTTACATTCATTAAACTTTAAATTATATATATAATATAAACTTTAAATTATATATATATATATATAAAATATAAACTAAGTAGGATACATTTCCCCCTGTGTGTGAAGACTTTTGCGGTAGCGATGCAAATGTAAACACACATGTAGAAGTGTATCACAGTTAACAGAGATAATATATTCTGTGTTTTTTTTTCTTTCTTTCTTCTGTTCCTCTGGCCAGCGCTCACATAAATCTTCATTCCCTTACTCTGCTCTGTTCTTTGTCTCTCTTTATGTTTTCCTGTCTTGTGCACAGGGACGTTGTCATGCCGGAACAGGTTTCGTTCCCGAGAAGGGAAACTGTATTCGGCATTCTATACAGCTGAGTGCTTAGTATTTTATGGCGACAGTTTTATTGGGGAAGAACCACATATGGGTGTGATGGTCAGGTGTCCACATACTTTTGGCCTGATTGCATAGTATCTGTCTATCTTTCTGTCCTCATTACTGGCAGGAGGGACTCTTATACGTAGCATGAACACGATCCAGACGTACTACACCGCGTGGATTCTGGCAGCTCTTCCGCGCCAGTCCCGGTGCATTATGGGATAGCGGAGTTTCCTTTGGCGTTTTGCTTGTCGCCTAATGTGTAGTAGGGTAGTGGGGATATTCGGACGCATTCCTCTGCTTTGTAAAGAAAAGAATGTGGCTTTCGACGTGTAGCTGAAGTCTCTGTCCTTTTCCTGGTTATAACCTCTGACTACTTCCTGTCCTGGAATCTGACCAATCAGGAACCTGTTTCTGATGTAAGAGTTAGATTTAGTTTCTCTCTCTCTCTCTCTCTCTGTCTCTCTGTTTATGGCGTGTTTGTGTGGTTAGTCCTGACAGGGGGTCTCCCTCCACCATACCCCCTACCGTCACTTCAGCCATTATTTACCCATAATGCTCAGTGCCGGGGGTTTCCCCCAGTGAGAGCTGAATACCCACACAGGTCTGCGAGCGCTGCGCTTCACTAATGTGTTATTAGCCTGCGTGTGTGAACACATTATGACCAGATTAGTATTCATCCACACTCACACACCCCACACACATCACCTCTCACCATGCTCCTGATGGCCAGCCGTGTGTGTGTGTGTATGTGTACATGTGTGTGTATGTGTGTGTGTGTGTGTGTGTACACGTGTGTGTGTGTGTACATGTGTGTGCGTTTGCCGCCAGCAGGTTGTCAGCAGCGGGTGTGTAGGTGAGAATGTTGGCAACAGCATCCTCACACCATTGTGGCCGTCATGCAGTTGTCTGCAGTGTGTGTGTGTGTGTGTGTGTGTGTGTGTGTGTGTGTCATTCCTCCCCATATGTTTTTTTTTCCATCTATCCATTTTTTCTTTCTTCCTTTTTTCTTTTTCTGTCTCTCTCCTCCCTCAGTCCTGAACTCCAGAAATCCCCAAGCTATCAGAAACATTTCCACTCTCGATCCATCCTTTCCCTCTCTCTTTCTTGCCCTCTTTCTTTCTTTCTTTTTCTTTCCCTCTTTCTTTCCCTCTCTCTTTCTTTCTTTTTCTTTCCCTCTTTCTTTCCCTCTCTCTTTCTTGCCCTCTTTCTTTCTTTCTTTTTCTTTCCCTCTTTCTTTCCCTCTCTCTTTCTTGCCCTCTTTCTTTCTTTCTTTTTCTTTCCCTCTTTCTTTCCCTCTCTCTTTCTTGCCCTCTTTCTTTCTTTCTTTTTCTTTCCCTCTTTCTTTCCCTCTCTCTTTCTTGCCCTCTTTCTTTCTTTCTTTTTCTTTCCCTCTTTCTTTCCCTCTCTCTTTCTTGCCCTCTTTCTTTCTTTCTTGCCCTCTTTCTTTCTTTCTTTTTCTTTCCCTCTTTCTTTCTTTCTCTCTTTCTTTCCCTCTTTCTTTCTTTCTTTTTCTTTCCCTCTTTCTTTCTCTCTCTCTTTCTTTCCCTCTTTCTTTCTTTCTTTTTCTTTCCCTCTTTCTTTCTCTCTTTCTTTCCCTCTTTCTTTCTTTCTTTTTTTCCCTCTTTCTTCCTCTTTCTTTCTTTCCTTCTTTCCTTCTCTCTTTCTTTCCCTTTCTTTCCTTCTTTCTTTCTTTCCTTCTTTCTTTCTTTCCCTCTTTCTTTCTTTCTTTCTTTCCTTCTTTCGCTCTTTCTTTCTCTCTCTCTTTCCCTCTTTCTTTCCTTTTTTCTTTCCCTCTTTCTTTCTTTCCTTCTTTCCCTCTCTGTTTCTCTCTCCCTTTCTTTCTTTTTCCCTCTTCTTTCCCTCTTTCTTTCTTTCTTTCTTTCCCTCTTTCTCTCTCTCTCTCTTTCTTTCTTTCTTTCTTTCCATCTTTCTTCCCTCTTTCTTTCTTTTTGTCATTTCTTTTTCTTTGTCTTTCTTTCTTTCTTCCATTCCTTCTTTTCTTTCTTTCTTTCTTTCCTTCTTTCTTTCTTTCCTTCTCTCTCTCTTTCCCTCTTTCTTTCTCTCTCTCTTTCCCTCTTTCTTTTTTTCTTTCTCTCTCTCTTTCCCTCTTTCTTTTTTTCTTTCTCTCTCTCTTTCCCTCTTTCTTTTTTTCTTTCTTTCTTTCTTTCCCTCTTTCTTCCCTCTTTCTTTCTTTTCATGTCATTTCCTTCATTATTTCTTATTTCCTTCCTTCCTTTCTTGGCCCTGTGTTTTGTGATATGTGTTGTGGTGTGTGTGTGTGTGTGTGTGTGTGTGTGTGTGTGTGTGTGTGTGTGTGACACTGTGCCTGGTTAGGCAATCAAAATATAGGCAGAAAGGTCAGAGAGAGAGAGACTCACACACACACACACACACACACACACACACGTATTCATGGTCCCTACCACATCTTGCAAGCTCATGCTGAGAGAAGAGAAGAAAGCATGTGAAATTCAATGTGCTCTGAAACAAAGCGTGATGCGCTACGCATGGCTGCTCGCTAATGCCGCTAATTCCAGGTTTAAAGAGCAGCCTGATGCGAACAACCAGACTCTGTAAAGTCCAAACAGAGAGAAAACACAGAACAGAGAGAGAACAGAGAGAGAAAACAGAGAAAAGAGAGAGAGATAGAAAAGAAGATCCACACGGCTAGAAGCAGCATCTGTCATTTTATCTGTGATGGAGCTCGCAGGCATGATGTCATATGACATATCCATCCTACAACACACACACACACACACACAGTTCTCTCCAGGTGGACGGATGCGTTTGATTGGCTGAGCTGATGATTGGCAGTAATTGCCATGGCAGCAGGCAGACCAGCCTTTCACACGGGGTCATCACTGATTGGCCTGATGAGGCAGCTGCAGGTGTCCTGATTCCGCCCTGAGGCCATCCTGAGCTCTGCCTGTCACACACTCACTCAGCCTTGACACACACTCCACCTGTGTGAAGCTGAGCTCACACACACACACACACACACACACACACACTTTATGAGAACACGAAGGCGGTTGTTATTAGGTCGGTATAAAAGGCCTCGTATGCATTTCAGACCAAAGCCACGGCATGAACTCTGACCAGAGCCAGATGTTTGCAATCACAGCCCTCGCTGCCTCCATGATCCGTGTTTATGGAGCATAATCCCTCTAATTGTGAGCGAATGGATGGAGGTGGATCAGACATGGCTTCATCATTCATGCCAAACATCGTGGCTTGTGTTTTTGGGCTCTTTCTGCTTCTCCTCTCTTTCATCTGAGGAAATTTGATGAAGTCTGATTTTAAATGGTTCAAGTCTAAAATAACTTTTAAGTTGTAGATTTTTTTGTAATTGTTGACTCCTGTGACTTTCTTTCCCACTAAAACGGAGCAGCTCCGAAACTCAAAAACTTTTTCTCGGTATTGGAAATATTATTATTTTTTAAAAATCCATTCTTTATGACTTTCACTGGCTTCTAGTTACACCTCACGCAGTACACACTGCTATTTAGCTCCTCACTTCCTCACCCCAGCGCTGGACTCCTTTTTGTCCTCCTTTTTGGGTGGAGTAAAAGGTCTGTGTGCATGTCTCTCTCTCTCTCTCTCTCTCTCTCTCTCTCTCTCTCTGACCTCAACTTCCTGACATGCTGGGGTATGCGAAGAAAACAATTTCACTGTGCTGTAATGTATATGTGACAATAAAGACTCATTGTATTATGGATTATTATTATTATTATTATTATTATTATTATTTCTCCCCTATCGAGTGTGAATGCGTTGATGTTCTTACCCATGACTCTTATCTGTCACAGTCGGTTCTCACTCTGGTCCTCGGTTCTCTCTGTAGGTGTCGGGGAGCTCCGTGGGTTCTCCAGCCTCATCGTTGTCGTCCTCGCGCCAGTTCCATCGGCAGCGAATCACGCGCGTGAACCTCAGGGACTTCATATTCTACCTGGAGCAGGAGCGAGAGACGAGCCGATCGCTCCTGCTCTACCGTGCTCTGCTGAAGTAGCTAACGTCCACCGTGCTAACACTATCCGAACACTAACTAAACTCAAGCAACATGGAATCGGTAGCCAACACGCAGCGACCTCCAGCTTCCTCCTGCAACGTGCCTTCAGCCAGGTTTCAGCTCTCCTGCTCTCTGTGTCCGTCTTCACATCAGCACTGGTTTATTTATTGGTTTCAAATATGACACGGTGAACATTTTCACGCTTTCCTTTTCATATTTTCCGCTCCGTGACAGGAAACGAGTACGACCTTAGATAGAAAGGCTGATTACGGATGAGCTCAGTTTGATTTTTTTTTTATTATTGTTTTTAAAAACACGTGTCTATAAATCCAAGCCTTGAAGTGACTCCATTACGTTCAGACACTTCAGAATAACAAAAAGCCCAACACAGCGTTTATTTATGAACCCCTTCAGACCCAAAGGGTTTTACACGCACAGAATCGACATCACTGTCGAAAAGAATTGTTCTCCATCTATAAATATTACTGCGATGTCATAACGTATGGTTCACCGTCTTCGCAACAAGCCAAATAGTTCCACGATGTTGTGTAATATTTCCGTAATGCGACATTCACGTGTCGGCATTAACGATGCCATTCCGTACTTGTTATTACGGAATTGACGTAAACTGTGACGTCGAGCAGCTGATTGGCAGCGTGAAGCCCTGTAAATGTTGCCATGGTGATAGGGTTGTGTTTCAAAGCACTTAGCTAGCATGTTGATGACTGAGCTACGACAAAGCTACAAATCTCGTCAAAAATGGGGGGTTAGCACGTCTGCCTCGCACCTCCAGGGTTGGGGGTTCGATTCCTGTTTCCACCCTGTGTGTGCGTGGAGCTTGCAGGTTCTCCTCGTGCTTCGGGGGTTTCCTCCGGGTACTCCGGTTTCCTCTCCCAAAGACGTGCATTATAGGCCGATCGGATTACAACAAGTGGTTTACCTAGTAATGGATCTGCACAGGAAGCCATGTGAATTAGTACACAAGAGCTCAAAATGTGCGCAAACCACACAGTGTTCATCTTGTCTGTAGTTTGGGAAAAGTCGATCGGAGATTTGAGTGGGGGGCGGGGACGTGAAAAGAATGACACCATTGAACTCAGCTCAAGCTTTGATTCAGTTCCATTCAGCATTATGTCTGAGGTGCCAACATTTACGCTTTGTTCGACCTGCCTTTTCAGAGAAAGCAGCAGTATAAATATTCACCCGGCAGTTTACCGAAGGGGAAAGGTACGCAGGTGTGACTCTTGTGCACTGTCCCATCACAGCGACGTTATCGAAGCGAAGTCCATTGATCTGTGACTTCACGAGCCTCGGTTTTCCGAACCAGTAGGAAGCGAGAAAACAGGATTGTGGGGATTTTGGTGGGAAAAACCCATTTTTAAAACAATAATAATGTAAAGTAAGCTCTACTTTTGCTTGGTGCGCATCTAAAACAAGGAAACGTTCAAAAGAGCCGTGTTATCCATAGACTCGCCGCTTTTCACAGTTTTGGATGATCCCATGGTTCAAATAACCCAAACCCCAGCTCCATCCCTGTGTGATTATGATTAATGCTCGACCCATTTAACACTAACGCGCTTCTTTAACCGCCAGTCGATCCACTTTCCCTTTAATTATCCATTAGGTTTATTTAATAATCACGTCAGGACCTTTACGTACATTGCACACAGGGTCTGAAGGGGTTAAAAGACCTAACGAGAACTGCGAAACCTTTTACGTTCATTCCACTTCGATGTAAATAGTCTCCTTTTAATACCGCATGTGTAAACGTTTCCATTCCACATCAACCAGAGTGTTTCTAAAAGACAGTTAAATACACCGCTCGGGTTTTCACGTGTCCATGGGAACGGCGCACTCGACTCGTGTCGCTCGGTCGAAAGCCAGCGACGGTCACGAACACAGCAATACGCCGCCGGTGAAGCGTTTCAGCTCATATTTCCGTCCGTGTGCCGCTTACGCCGATGTTCCGAATGTCTGTAACTTACGTGGTGTCCAAGTTCTTTATCAAAACAAAATGTTCAGATGGTATTTACATGAACTCTTTTAACGATGGTCACTGAACAAGGCAGCTTCGTCATGTCGTGAGAGAACCGAAGCATGAACACAAACATTTTTAGACTTCAGAGTAAGCCGAGATACGATGAGCCTCTCTGGAAATACAGTACAGAGGTCCGAATAAATGGTTTGGAAAAGATCTGATATGCTATAAAGTCAACTCCGGAATTATTGGCACCCTTCGTGAAAATTGAGCAAAAAATAACCAGCATGCAGCGAGTGATATACCGAGCTTAAAGTGACGCTGTAGGAGAAAGGAATAAAACGAGCGGGACCGTGATGTCATAGGAAGATAATCCATGACCCAAAGTACATTCACATGGACAGCAGTAATCTAATTATTGACCTTATTCTGAATAAGACAATATTCTGATTAAGGTGTTTACATGAGTCGCTTTTAGAATACTCCTTTTGTGTTCCTGTGTTACATGTTATAGAACATAGATCGAGTAACGGTACGCGTGATTACGTCCCCGCGCCACACCGTCCGACGTTCCCTCCAGAATTTCACGTATCGACATATCTTCGTTATGGAACCGTATACAGTTTTGGGTGTTTTTATTTATAATTTTTACGAACACTTCAAGTGCAGTTAATTATTTATCATGCTATACGTGTAAATAGACGACTGCTTGAAGCCGTGGGCTGCGTCCCAAACCGCGTACTTGCCTACTATATAGTAGCCGAGATACATGTATTTCACTTCTTACTATATAGTAGGCAAGTACGCGGTTTGGGACGCAGCCGTGCTCTCTTGTTTGCAGTCAAACGGTTGAGTGCTGCCGTGTGTGTACGTGTCCTGTCGCAAAATGTGGTGAAAACTCCCACACGACGTTAATAGTGTGATTAAGGTGTGTACGTGTCTGTAACGCACGACGATAACGTGACTAAAACAGGAAATACTCCACACGTCTTAATTCCATTTGTGTTTACTTCCAGTATGACTTTAATCGGATTAAGGTCATCAATAATCTCTGTTTACATGCTAGTTTCTTAATCAGAGTACCGTCTTAATCGGGTTCATATCGGATTATTGTCGTCCATGTAAACGTACCGACTGTTAAGGTAGGGTTATTATTTCGTGAAAACATCAAAAAAGCATCGTCCAGTAAAACTCCTCGGAAAATCCGATCATTCTCTCACCTGGATCAGAGTTCAGTGAACAAAATGGCCGACCCGGTCCTGAGCACAGTGCCGAAGATCTCACTGTGTTTTAATTTGATACTGCAGTGTGTGAGTGTGTATTCGTAAACGTACGGTTGTGTTATTTTCCAGCTTCTGGTGCTCAGGAGTGATCAGAAGTGTGAATGTGCATTACTGCAGCACCAGCCCTGAGCTCACGGTGTAATCAGTGAATGTACACACTGCACGTTGCGCTGTTACTGAACCGTCCCAGTTCTGACTCACTCACGTCTGTTCTGTCCTCTCTCTCTCTCTCTCTCTTTCTCTCTCTCTCTCTCTCTCTCTCTTTTATTTTTTTTAAAGCACAATCAGCGATGCAGCTACTTTATTCTTCAGAAACACATACTGGACTAATTATATTGGACGATGTAGCTTATATGATGTCAAGGCAGCCATTTTCTTCTGTCACTGCCATCGTGAGATCTATGTCCTACACAGAACTGAACGACTTTACACGGTGTTGTCCTCACCCCAGATGTAGTCGATCAGCTACGACACGTTTGGTGTCTGAGGTTTAACTTGAGACATGGTTTTGCACCGGAGCGACGAGGCTGATCGAGATCGCCGCACAGTTAGCGCTGTGCAGATCGCACGGCATAAATCAGCACTCATCCACTGCACGTCTCGAATGTGGTTTCTGACGCTGTATGACACATGGACAAAAGGACCTCGTAATGGACAAAATATACGATTTGGATGATTCCGAATAATTCGGCTTTTAAAAAACAAAATCCGTGATATTATACGATATTATACGATATTATTCTATTAGCGGGGGTTAGTGGTTAGCACGTTTGCCTCGCACCTCTAGGGTCGGAGGTTTGAATCCTGTCTCCGCCCTGTGTGTGTGTGTGGATCTTACAGGTTCTCGCCATGCTTCGAGGGTTTCCTCCGGGTACTCCGGTTTCCTCCACCAGTCCAAAGATAAGCATCGTAGGCTGATTGGTGCGTCTAAACTGTCCGTAGTGTGTGAATGTGCCCTGTGACGGGTCGGCAGACCGTCCAGGATGTCCCCCGCCTTGTCCCCCGAGTTCCATCCATCCATCCATCCATCCATCTTCGACCGCTTACTCCTTCTTCAGGGTCGCGGGGGAACCTGGAGCCTATCCCAGGACCCCCGAGTTCCATGGGTTAGAAATATATTTATTTGGGGCGGTGGTTAAAGGCTCTGGGTTACTGCTCAGAAGGTCAGGAGTTCAAGCTACCACCACTGGGCCTTTAAACAAGGCTCTTAACCCTCAACTGCTCAGTTGTATAAAAAATGAGATAAACGTAAGTCGCTCTCCGAATGCCGTAATATGTTAAAAAAAAATTATGCAAATTTATGCAAAATACAAATTGTATCGTTCATCCAAACGATTCGTCAGGCATTTTCCTAAACGTTTAAGTCCAACCTTTTACTCGATAGCCACATTCTAGCTGAAAAACAATCATCTCAGACTTTAAGGATGTATCGGCTCATCGACTACGTTCACAGTGAGGTAGAAACCGTGTACGTTTTTATCTCGGCTGGTTACGTACGTCTAAATGATCGCTCAAGTTGTAATCCCATTTATTTTTGTACACACACAACCCCAAAAACGGTAGCTCTTATTCAAAACCCCAGAAACCCAATACACCCCCCCCCAACCCCCAACCCCCACAAACTTGTCCAATCCAGACTTCACTTTGTATATAGAACGGTCCGGAGGTCAGTTTCTCAGCCATCAATACAGTTTTGGGATCAGATATCGTTATGAATCGATATCTCTGCTAGGTTTTTTTTTTTTTTTTTTTTTTAGTGATACTCCGTCAACACATTTCACACTGAAATCATCACGTGACTTGTTTCCTCTCGTCTCTTTTTCTCACGTCAGCCCGCACGACTGTACCGTAGCTCTTATTTGACATGCCATCGAACACACTAAATAAGGATGGATGATGTCGTAGGAGGTCTGTTCAGTTCCCATGTTTACAGTGGATTGTATTATCAAAACATCGATGCACCTAGACATCACCTGAAACTGAATCGCTGACATCATTAACACTAACCTTTCCACACTTTACGTTCAGTCCGGTCCTAAAAAACAACAGCAGCAACAACAACAACAAAAGAGCGCTTTATTTCTATGCACATGCTATTTTTTTTTTTGTTGTTGTTGTTGCTTCGTAATTTATAATATTTTTAACAGGCAATGTCAGAAACTGTCACTTTTTCACTGTTTGTTTTTTAATTACATGTTATTTTTTAAACAGCACTATTGTTTTATTTGTTTTTGGGTTGTTTTTTTTAATAAATATATATATGTGTGTGTGTGTGTGTGTGTGTGTGTGTGTATAATAGCGAAAGTTATGTTACTAATGTATTACAGCGATCAGCTGTGTCTGACTCTGCACCTTCGCCAGTATTGTCACTAGCAGTTAAAGGGAAATTTTTTATTACTATTTATATTTTGTCCTTTTTTTTTGTTGTTGTTGTTTGTTGCGGTTTAATCACGAAACACCATACGAACAAACGATAGTACTTTAAACAAAGCACAAATATACCTATTTGTCCGGTTGTTGAGATGATTTTAATAATTATTTTTATGGTTTCAGATCTCAAGCAGGACATTTCTACTCCAGCTTTTTAGCCAAAAGATGATGATGATGATGATGATGATGATTATAATTAGGAAGGTATTACTGATACTGTACACAGTTGGGAAATCAATGTTTTAACGGATGAATAATTTGTAAATATTGTTTACAAGACCGTGTGTTTATTAGAACGACATTATTTTTGGTAAAACTCTGTACATATCCTGAACAAAATTTTTTCTTGTTTGTGTGAAGAAAAACAAAACAACAAAACACAACCAACTTCTGTATTTGTACCTATTTTGTAAAGAAATAAACGAGCTGTTTACTAAACTTAACGCCTGGTCTGAGTGTGCTGTCGATCGCTTTAAGAGTGAAGATTTGGGTGTGGACGGCAGGGACAGCAGGGACATGTCCTTACTAATATCAAAGGAGTACTGGGATTGTATATCTAGAAATAGAAATCTTTTCAGTGATATACAGGATACCGGTGTGTCGTTTGCAAACGATTCAGCTCGGAGTCGACTCTTTTAGAAGAGTCGACTCTTTTCCCGTCTTACTTCAAACGATACACATTTTAGATCAAAACTGACACCTTTATTAAAGATGTCTAATATTTCCAGGTCTGTTGTTCATATGATGTACAGTGGGTCGTGTTCATGTCTGTCAGGTCCAGGGTCCCAGGTTCGATCCTGAACTCGGGGTGGGGGGGGTGAACACTTATCAATTAACAGTGTTAGAGTGCTTTTCTTTTGTTTTAAATGTTATTCTGAGTACATCTAAATCATTTCTTTCATTTTAATTCTGTAGAGTGTGTCACAACAATCCCATTCTAATAAAAAAAGACATTTTTTTTAAGGGGGTGAATACTTTCTGAAGGCACTGTATATTGTTTCAGCTAAGGCTCAGTGATAACCTTGAAATAACAAGAATTATATGAAAACATTTTTTGGGCAAAATATATTCGGTTTATTTGATTTGATTTGATTTAAAAAAAAATTTAAAGTTGAGGCGCCAAAGTATCATTAATGGTCCAAAACCCAAATTTTGGCACAAATCAGATTTTTTATTTATTTTATTATTAATTCATTCATTTATTTAAAATTTTGTCCGTTTTCCCAGAATTCAGTGAAAGTGACATCCCACATAATTTTGAAAACTGTTCAGTCCCAGTATTGCAATGTTATAGTTGTCAGGTTTTGGAGGAGACGGATCCAAGTGCAAGTTAGTTATTAAATATCAGGCGAACAATACAAAAACAAAATAAAATCGAAACAAGACTCATAAAACGAGCACCATGAGAGCTTGGTGAACTTGAAGCCTTCTTGGAGTCACCAAACACCGGCGCAGCAGGACTTAAATAGAACCACTAATCAAGCGCAAACACAGAACAGGTGAGTGTAATCAGAAGAGCAATAGCATGTGACAGGGTCATGTGATTTGCCTGTCGTCTGTGAGGCTGATGGGAAATCGTGTCCCGTATTGGGTTTCTGTGATGAAGCATTAAAAGTGGAGGTCAAAACCGGCGCTTCTGTAACAATATGCTATGCTGAAGATATTCAATCTCAGTGTTCACATCAGACATTACTTTAAAACAATTGCTTAGAGACAGATTTATTTCAGCTTTCAGATCAGATCAGATCAGAATTCCAGTGGGTCAAAAGTTTACATCCACCACGCTGGCTGTCTCTCTGTACAGTCTGGAAGATTCCAGAATTTGATGGAATGTCATTTTCAGAAACTTCTGATTGGTCAACTGTTATAATGAAGAGATGATTATGTTGTGCCTTTTTGGCCTTGATACCATGTGAAAATCCAAGCAACCTCAGAAAAACAAATCAATTAAAGACCTCCACAAGTCTGGTTCTTCCTTAGGAGCAATTTCCAAACTACTGAAGGTACCACGAACATCTGTACAAACAATTGCATGTAAATATATATATATATAAAAAAATATATTGGGACCACAAAGACACTGCATCATTCAGGAAATGAACTCCCATGGATGAATGAACCTTGGTCTAAAAGGTTAAACTGAACTCCAAGGAACTGGTGAAGGAGTTGGAGGCATCAAGTACTTAGGTATTATGTACGTCCACCATTAAAGGAGTGATACTTTGGCATGTCCTGATAGGCTGTCACGGAAAGAAGAAGTCTGGCATAAAAAAGCCAGCCTGAAGTGCAGGTCCTCACCAGCCTTTTGAAGGAGTGTCCTCTGGTCAGAAAGCAAAGTCGAACTGTTTGGCCATTATGATCAGTGCTATGTATAGAGATAAAACGATGAATCCATTGAACACTAAGCCAGATGTGAAGCATGGGGGTGGCAGCATCACGCTGCAGAGGTGTTGTGCAGGAAAATGGACTGATGCTGTCATGACGACGGAGGATTATCTTCAGTAGAAATACCGACGCGACTCCTCACGACATCAGCCGGTAAGTTCACACCCGGGTCTTCCGGAAGTACAATGATCTTAAGCATACATGCGGAGTTGTAACAAAATGCCAAAACATTTTACATTTTTATATGTATTGTGTGACCTTTAAGTTCGTACTTGCATCCTATTATGAACATTTATACTTAAATTTATACTCAATGCACAGATCTGTCTGAGGAGGGTGTGTGTTTGGGTTGCGTACATCTGTTTACATTACTCATTGATTACGTTAAACCTAAAGCGCACGGTGGATTAACGGTTAGAACGTCACCTCACACCTCCAGGGTCGGGGGTTCGATTCCACACGTGTTCTCCCCGTGCTGCAGGGGTTTCCTCCGGGTACTCCGGTTTCCTCCGCCAATCCAAAGCCATGTAGTCTGATTGGCGCGTCCAAAGTGTCCGTAGTGTATGAATGCTTGTGTGAGTGTACATGACCCCGCCTTGTGCCCCATGCTCCCTGGGATACCCTGTAGGATAAACGGTATAGAAAATGGGTGGATATGATTGTGAAAACCTAATAAACGTTGACCCGATAACATACAGTACGACGTGGTCTATTCTATAGCTAGTGCAGGTTCTAAACGGGCCGTGGAAGCTCAGCGGTTAAGACGTTGGACTACGGAGGCCCTTAACCCTCAGCTGCGCAGCTGTATAAATGCGGCTCTGGATAAGGGCGTCTCCTAAATGCCGTAAATGCAAATGTAAAGGCACAAAGAGGAGTTATGTAGGAGGTCATGTCACAGATTGAAGCACTAATCAATGAGGACAGTTTGAAGCTTGTATAGATTTTTCTTACAAAACAGTCCGAATGAGTCATTCTCCGTTCTCTGTTTCCCGACAGCCCCCGAGTGACCGACTGAGTGTTGCTCTTAGACTCAGGACTCACCCACACCTACGTTTTGAGAAATTGTTGAGGACTTCCAAACACACACACACACACACACACACACACACACACACATACACACACACTTGAGGCCCAGTTTGTTTCATTTGGCCAGTCCAGAGTTGTAGTTTTGTGTTATATAACTTCACAGTTTTCAGTGCACATGGTCACGATATTCAATGATTTAGTTAGGGAAAGACAAATGAACACATATTTCACGCGATGTTCATAAATAATGCTTTTGTCACGTCTATACCGAAGTAGATTCATCCTGTCTACAGGATTCCAGTGGAGGGACATGAAGGTGTCTACAGGATTCCAGTGGAGGGACATGAAGGTGTCTACAGGATTCCAGTGGAGGGACATGAAGGTGTCTACAGGAAGCCAGTGGAGGGACATGAAGGTGTCTACAGGAAGCCAGTGGAGGGACATGAAGGTGTCTACAGGATTCCAGTGGAGGGACATGAAGGTGTCTACAGGATTCCAGTGGAGGGACATGAAGGTGTCTACAGGAAGCCAGTGGAGGGAGATGAAGAGGAGTGTGACATGGGTCCTTTTGGGCTGGTTGAAGACCAGCATGCTGCTATTTATATGGATTATATATATATATATATATATATATATATATTAAAATAAATAAATAAAAACACCACATCTCTGTTAAACAGTACATCTATACTTTATTAGCAAATAGGCAAGCAAATTAAAATCAATAAAAATATGTGGAGACACTGTTAAACATATGCCCTTTCAATATCACAGTCTAATTATTAAAACATTAAATAATAACAAAATTTCACCTTGGTTTACATTTGGAAATGGAGGTTTATTTATTTTTTTTTTCCCCTTCCGTTTTCTCTTTTCAAATCCGTATGTACAGAACATATTGCTCAGAAATGTGTATATATTTTTCCGTCGTTCTTTGATCGGGACTCTCTCGGGATCGTTGTTTTACCTTTACAGGCTGTGTGTAGGACAGAACGCGTCAGAAACGAGTTCCCATATACGAGTAACTACATCATCGAAGCCACCAGACTGAACCCGGTATACACCTGCTGGGTTTCTCGGAGGATCTGATTAACCCTGCCAAATCCGGAGATGCTTCGAAGCACAAAAGACGAGATACGAGGACACGTCGGCGGTTTTCCTTGAACGTCTCGGGAATTCCCGAACACGTCAAGACGTTAAGCCGCGGAGCTGCGTGTTCGGAAGCGTAACGTTATTCCAACAATTTACACACGTGTTAAAAAAAACCCCCCAAAAAACCAGAATCAGACTTGTCTTATTTGTGTGTTTTAATTTAATTGATCAATTTATGTCAACATTGTGATAAATTACACGCTCGGATTCCGTTATTCATTCTCTGTTCACGTTTATACCGAGTGTTTGACTGCTCAATTCCGTGGAGATTTTTTCCCGCCTTTATCGTCGAGCTATTTTGTAGACATTATACTACACTTCTGCTTTGCAGAAATATCACGATATCGATATTTCCGTCATATCGCCAGCCCTACTAGCTGAAAGTCTTTATATCGCTGTGGATCGACATCATTCCTCATTGCTGTAACACAGCATGAGGACAGATTTAATCCTCACGCTCCATCCATCCATCCATCTTCCATAATCGCTTATCCTACACATGGCTATAGTGGAGTGTGAAGCCTATCCCAGGGGACCCGGGGCGCAAGGTGGGGTGCACCACTGACGGGGTCCCGAATCGTCGCAGGGCACGATCACACACATTCACACACTACGGACAATTTGGAAATGCCAAACATATTCCTACAACGCATGTCTTTGGACAGGAAACTCCTGAAACACAGGGTGGAGTGCAAGCTTCGAACCCTCAACCCTGGAGGTGCGAGACAAACGTTCTAACCGCTAATCCTCTAGTTTAATAAGACACTGTTCCCCCTTCTTAACCTCTAATCATTTAAAAAAAAAAAAAAAACTTTTTTTTTTTTTTTTTTTTAAAGGTACATCAACGTCAAGGTTTAATAGAGACCGTATTATCCGAGAGCTGTTCCCGAGTTCTCCAAAAGCATCGCAGAACAAAATGTCGCTATAAAAACCTCAGACAGGGCTTCAATAGTCAATCGTTTGGAAACGGTTCAAATATTTCTTTCAGCCTTAGCACTTTTCTGTGATTCCGCACTAATTACAAAGTAAGCCAGTCTGGTTTTAACCCATTAGAGAGTCAGGAGCCGTCGGCAGGTCTGGCCTTACATTCCTCACCGTCGTTACTACGTACCTTTCCTTGTACTTTCAGCGTAGTTACTCAATAATTCACATTCTTTAAGGTGAGCGAGTAAATAATAACCCGGGACTTTACAGGGTCACGTTTGTTTCGTGTTTCAAACAACACGCTGCGTAAATATTATCATTAATCTTGTTATTATTATCTTATGTTGAATAACAGAATGTTGATGGTGTAATTATTTCCTTATGCTTGTTAGTGAAGAGACTGGGGTAGCTAGCAGCTCGGCAGTTCGGTGCAGGTCCGGCTGCCGAAACGTTCCGGATGCTTCTGGGAGAGCGGGAACAGGAAATTACGCTCAATTTTGTTACAGCTTATGAACACACATTCTGCCGAACTTGACAAAAGACATCACAGGTTTGTAGTGTAGTTTTATACTTCGCTCTCTGGTGTGTGTGTGTGTGTGTGTGTGTGTGTGTGTGAACGAACTCCGGGGGTCCTGTAGGTGGGTTATGGTGGTGTGTCACAGTGGGGGGTGTAACATGTCTACTGGCACTGCTGCTCTCAGAGCTTCTGACTGACACACACACACACACACACACACACACACACACACACACAGCCCTTCGCACATGAAAGGAGTGGTTGACCATTCTGTGTGATGGATGGGATGAGAAGACTGAGTCAACGCTGGATCAGAACAAAGCCTGGCTTGATTAGGCCTCCCTATGGGGGGGCAGCACTCTGCTCCAGGCTATCAGATCCAACACACACACACTCTCACACACACTCTCACACACACTCTCCTTCTATCAGCTGGCATTTAATCAGCAAATGCAGCACCAAAGCCAACAGATCTGGACTTAGTTAAACTAATCAACCTTCTTAATGAGCATTTTTCAGATTTAAGTCTGAAACGATCACACACACACACACACACACACACACACCACTGAGATCATTTCTCTTTAAAAATATCCAGGCGGATCGGAACAGAGGATCAAGCAGTGTTCTGGGTGAGAGAAGCGGCGTGTGTAAGACACAGAGAGACGGGACGAAGCGGCGGGGTTTGATGTGGCGATGCTGGGGGGGGTCACACTCTGGGGGTTCTGACCTTAAACTCGCTTGTTTGTTTTGTGCTTTCGTCCATCTTTGATGTCAGCACTGATGGGCAAAGCAGTCGTATTTGTGTGCTGAAATGTAATCTTCATATGGGAGTAAATGGCGAACATGTTGTAAGTGTTTACGGCCTGCTTACCTGTCAGTCTTCTCACTGCGAAACTGTTTCACGCTTTAATGGTGCCGTCGTGACTCACCCTGAACCTTTACAGGTCTTGAGCTAGCTACGCAGGTGATGTTTAGCTACCGTAGGAGGCTTATGTAATGATTTATCTTATAGGGAGATAGCAGGTTGTGGACGCTTGGCCAGGACACCCGTACGCGGTTCTTTCCCAAACAGTCAGAAGCACACGATTGTACAGGATGTCTTTGTGTGCTGTAGCAGTACATTTCTGTTCAGTGGAACGGACAGGCTCAAACGTGTTCCGACACCCTTATGCACAAAATGAGCTCCATGAAGACATGGTTTGCCAAGGATGGAGTGGAAGATCTCGAACGTTCTACACGGAGCCTTGACTTCTTGTTGCTGGACGGATCAAATCCATAGTGGAAAGCCTTCTCAGAAGACTGGAGGTTATTCGAACAGTAAAGGGAGACTAAATTGAAACCTATGGAAGGATGTCCACAAAAACGTTTGGTCATATAGCGTATGTTTAAATAAAATACACTAACGATATCAGGTACGATAACTCACTCGTACCCCACACCGTCACAGAGAACGATTCAATGAAGCTGTCCTTCCGTCAGTCCAAACAGGACAGGCTTTATTCTCAGAGAGAGTGCAAATGCTGTCAAACATATACGTCTCCCTCTTTTAAAAAGTTACAGTTAGCACTTAGCAAGGATGCTAACCCCTACAAACAATCCAACAACCCCTACAAAGCCACACCTCCAAACACAGCACTCCAGACAGAGAGCTTTCTAAATGGACAGGTGAAATGATCGATGGTTGGTTCGCGCCTTGTTCTGATTGACCGGATGTTACTGAGACACATCGTTTGTTTTGTTTTGTCCTCATTATAGATCCTGTAACGCCACACGGACCGGAGTTTCTCCTCCGAGCGGATATTTTACTCGTATGAGGGAACCCTTATTACAGAATGAAAAGAAAAGAAGATCGATCCTGCCGTCAGGTCTCACTAGTGCTCCGAGTGTATTCGGATCCGGTCGTGAGAAGCGTATGTACGTCACCGTCGTTACGCATCTGATGTGATACGGTGAGGAATTCAGCTACCACACACACACACACACACACACACACACACACACACACACGCACACACACCACCTTAAAACAAAGGAATTTAATTCACCGTAATAACCACAACAATAAGGTAATGCATTGATGATTAATGAGCTACTTGCATTTGGGCTGCTTAAACTATGATCCACGGCACGCTATGCTAGTGCTGAAAGGCTTCTTGTTCTCGTCATCGCCAGCAGGCATGTCCTCAGAGCAGAGCCCCATGTTTGTCTAAGTGCAGGTGTATGAACTCGAGCGTGTACGCTTGACTCTTTGAGACAATCCTGACTGGATCGGATTTGGCTACGATCATGAAAAGGTCGACACGAATGTACGATTTCCACTCTGGGATGTCTGTCGATTTCACCGTTGCGTTCTTTAACACAGTAGCTCATGCTGGATGTCGATGCTCGGCGATATGTCGTGAGGATTGCATTACACACACGCTCTCTGTTACCTGGGCCTGCTGCAGGAAGAGCTTTAGTAAGACTCGTGTTTGCTTGCAGCTCTGTTTAAACAAAGCGGCCTTCTCCGGGCGCTGGATGCATTACGGTGCGCGGTGTGTTAACCGTGCCGCCTCGGGCTATGAGAGTGTTTCAGAGAAGCAGCGACTCGCTCTCGCTCTCCGCGTAAGCACGACTCGCATTCATCCTTCATATAACAAAAGAAACAAAGTAAACAAAGAACATTAAAAAAAAAAAAACCCAGAGCATTAGGGACTGTATACATCATGGTGGCAGACAAATAAGAAGTTGTTTGTTGTTGTTTTGTTTTTTTTCCCTTCATCTTTTATAAACAACAATAACATGAAACAATAATTTTGGCCAGTCCTCTGAGCACTGAGTCTGTTCACTGCACCTTATCGTTCTCTGTGGTGTCGTTGTGGCACTTTGCCGGCGTTTAGAGAAGGCGGTGGAGAGAGCGGGCATCCCTGAATACAACTCGTTCACATGCAGCGTGAAAACAACTCACGCTGCACAGACAGAAGGAGGCGCGTACGGGAGAAACCAGCTTCTTATTGGCCGGCCGGACAGAGTGCCATTAAATCATCACAAGAGTGCGAAACGAAGTAAAATGCTTCTGTTCTGCCCATTTTGTGTTTCTATTTCTTTGGGTTGTTCTTGCGTGACTTTGTGTGTTTTGTGTCTGTTACATTCCGCTTAAGTAACAGACGTACGGCTGTGTGAGTGAGTATGTGCGTGCGTGCGTGCGTGTGTGTGTGTGTGTGTGTGTATGTGCGTCTGAGTGTGTGGAACTGAGTTGTTGAGTCTCAGGATCTGAAGGCAGATCAGTCTCTAGTCCAGCGGCTCCTGTTTTATCCTGAGGGGCGTGTTCATGTTTTGGCTCCGCCTGTCCTCGCGACACAACACGTATTCGCTGAACTGGGAGGAGTCGACTCCGCCACCGCATGACGCCGCCACGCTGAAGCCCTTCTGGAACAGACGCTCCAGTACCTGCAGGGATGGAGAGAGTCGAGGGTGGAGAGAAACAAAACAAAAACCAAAACAAACAAACAAACAAACAAAAAAAAACCCCACAGGTTAAAATTATTATTAAATCGGATGTCATTAGCAGTGTTTCTGGTATTTTCTGACAAGCTCTTCATGTAAACAATGAAGGTGAAGCTTGTAA
This sequence comes from Ictalurus furcatus, assembly GCF_023375685.1. Taxonomy (NCBI): domain Eukaryota; kingdom Metazoa; phylum Chordata; class Actinopteri; order Siluriformes; family Ictaluridae; genus Ictalurus; species Ictalurus furcatus. The sequence goes on along the minus strand of NC_071258.1, from coordinate 31,249,376 downwards.
CTTGTACGATGTAAAAACAAACCCGACGGGAAGAACCTCTAAAATGTATCCAAGGAACTTGTAGGAAATTTGAAATAATAACAACACTAAAAAATACACAAGCTACAATTTATTCATATTATTATTATTTTGACTGACGCTTGTGAAACCTGTCTCGTTTTTTCTAGAACTTTCTACAGGGACATGTCGTCTTTTTATTATTTTTATTATTATTATTATTATTTTTTAAGCCACTGATTTCAATGAGAACCATGCAACGGGACTTCGGGCCATGAGAGTGAGGGAAAAAAAGCCTCTCTTTGGCCATTTATCACGATTGGTCCCTGGAGTGAAAAACATTACAACAGAAACCATAACAGAAACGTAACCGAAATCCAAACACATGGAAATGTGTTAACATCAAGCTCTGTTATCTGTTTAAAACAAAACAAAAAAAATCTGTTTCTGAACGTTTGATGGAAAATATAAATACGCGAACATGATGCACCATCTAATCGGAGACATTCTGGAGCAGAGAGTCCATGTACGAATGAGTCTTCTGGCCTAATAAAAAAAAAAAAAAAGTCCTTTCGCTTTATGTTTGGATTAAATTCTGCCTCCCTTTAAGTCACTCCGGATAAAAGCATCGCAAAATAAATACATGTAAATGTTTTGCATCTGTCTTGCGAAAAGGCAACGCTGACTGTGTGGCCAAACCCTTTTTTTTTTTTTGCTGTTGATTTAGAGAGTGAATGAGAAGAAGAGCGTAGTCAACATGGAACCATATGAGAAGTGAATGATGAAGGACTGGGAGTAAATCCCACAGCAGATGAACACACTGTCATTGTACAGCATTGGGAGGTTGTGTTCATACCACACAATGCTCACCATTAGATGAAGCAGGGAAGTGAAATGGTGGAATACTGTCATTGGCATCAGTCTACAAATCACCATTGATGGAAACAAGTTGCTAGTATTGTTTGCAAGTTTATTAAAAATCAAAAACTGAAATCTCTCATTGAGATAAGGATTCAGATCCGTTATTTAGTACTTCGTAGAAGCACCTTTTGAAGCAATTACAGCTTCTTGGGTAGGTCTCCTGTTGGGTAAGTCTCTTCTTGGGTAAGCTTTGCACACCTGGATTTGGGCACTCTTCGTGGCAGATCCTCTCAAGCTTGATCAGATTAAATGGGAAGAGTATGTGAACTGCCATCTTCAGGTCTATACACAGATGTTCTGTGGGATTCAAGTCTAGACTTTGCTTGGGCCACTCAAGGACATTCGGGAGACTTGAAGCCACGCCAGCGTCGTCTTAGATGCATGCTTCCAGTTGTTGTCGTGCTGAAAGCTGAAACTTTCAGGTTTTCTTCAAGGACCTCTTTGTATTAGGCTATACTCATCATTCCCTCAATTGCGACATCTCCCCGTCCCTGCCGGTGAGAAGCGTCCCCGTAGAACGATACTGCCAACACCGTGCTTTACCATAACGATGGTATAAGCCAGCTGATGAGCAGTACTTGGTTTTCGACCAGACATAGCGTTTGGAGTTCGGCCCACAGAGTTCAATTTTGGTCTCATCCGACCAACAGAGAATTGTTTCCTCATGCTCTCGGATTCCTTTAAGTGCCTGCCAAACTCCGGAGTGGTTTTCCGTACGGCCTGATTGATGGAGCATTTCTGAGATGGTTGTCTTTCTGGAAGGTACTCCCATCTCTGTGAAGAACTTCTGAAGCTCTGTTGGAGTGGCCTTTGGGTTCGTGGTCAGCAAGGACCTTCTTGCTTGGTTACTCAGTTTTGCCAGATGAGCGGCTCTAAGAAGTGTCCTGAAGGTTCCAAACTTCTTCCACTTGACAGTGATGGAGCCAACTCTGCTCCTGGGAGCATTCAAAGCTTTAGAAATGGTTTAATACCCTTGCCATCATCTATGACTTGATTGCTGAGGGCTATGAAGACTTTCATGGCTTGATTTTGGTCTTATAGCAAATCATATTTAATCAATAGAGTTTGCCACAGGTGGACTCCAGTCAAGTTCTAGCGACAGCTCAAGATAATCAAAGCAAACAGAATGGCCTTTAGCCAAGGGTCTGAACACTAATCTAAATGAGAGATTTCAGTGTCTGATTTTTTTTTTTTAAAACCTCAAACGTAAACTAAATGTATCCATTTAACATCAAATCTACAACACAATAAAGTGTGCAGAAACTCAAGGTATCTGAACACTTTCCGAACTCACTGTATAACACTGATAGATGTTACCCATCAATTTAGTTTCACGCTTGGTGATTGTTGAAAGAAACTACACGGTCTGCCTGAACAGTGGGTTTTGATCTGGAGTGATATAGAAGGTCTACACTTGTCCTTTTACATCATAATTTGAGACATTAAATGGTTCACGCTTAACAACTATGGAAAATTTACCATAGTTGTTATGCGTGATGAGTGCATAGTTATGCACTTATATAGTGTTTTGCTAACCTTAGTGGTTCCAAAGCGCTTTACACTGGTTCTCATTCACCCATTCACACACACACTTACACACCAATGGTAGCAGAGCTACCATGCAAGGCACCAACTTGCCATCGGGGGCAACTTGGGGATCAGAGTCTTGCCCAAGGACACTTCGGTATGTGGATTCACGTGGGCCGGGAACCGAACCGCCGACCCTACACCAAGTGGACAACCCGCTCTACCACCTGATCCCCAGCCGCCCCAAACTACATCAAAAAGTCTTCAACTCTGGCACTGCATTTCCGCTTGAGTCAGGAAACAATAAATGGTGAATCGCTTTTAATTACAGAATGCGACCCACATGGCAATCTCAAACCGTTTCAACTCCATTACCATTAGGAGTAAACTTCAGGAGCACTGACTTTGGTTTGTGGTTTGCATTTACATCGAGACTGCATCTTCGTGTGTGATATGGGCACCAACTGTATTTAGATCTTGACTGCTAAATCTTACATTGTTTTCTTTGTACATATCTTACTGATTTCACCAAAATGAGAGAAAAATATTTTTTTCCCTCCCCATAACTGTTTATTTATTTAGCTCTTTCCGTAAAGCATGTCCTGTTGCATTTCAAATGTATTAAAAGTGCTATATAAATGACAGTTATTATTATTGGTAATATTATTCCTGCTTTGTAGCGAATGATGCATGTTTCGCTCACAGCGATACTCGTATAGTGTATTTTCCCTGCTTATACACACTCACACACACTTGATGAAGTGTGTGATGGAGGAAAGGGCACGTTGATTACCGGTGAGCTGACTCGGGTGTGTAGAGCAGGGAAATTGCGCGTTCCTGATGGATTAGGACACAGATAACGAATGGATGAGATGAATAGATGGGGCAGACTAGCCTGCACTGATACCTTCCAGTAAGGCAATTACAGTCCTGCGCACTTACACAGCACTTCTTAGAAACGCCGCATCGTTATTTACAATGCCAACGACCTGACAGCTGGAGAATTTCACTTTGGCTGTACGAAGATCTCATTTAAAGTTCAGCTCTGCTCTCCTTGTTTCTTTCCTGTGAATATTCCCTCGCTCTACTCTCTCTCTTTCTCTCTCTCTCGATCTTGCTGACAGAGACAGACCCTCTCTCCTTAGCTCGTGCGCAGCAGCAGACGGTTTATGCTGCGTTTAAATAGAGCAGTAATGATCCAACCTGCCCAAGCATCACGCTCTCACAAATCTACACACACACACACACACACACACACACACACACACACAACACAAGGAGCAGTAACCATTTCAGAAATATTTCCCGCACACACGCACAGTGTTGATTACTCCGGAGCACAAATCTGCCTAATTGTTTTTAGTGCGTCTGTGGTGCTGGGAACAATTGGAGCCAAACAGAGATGGAGGCACGCTTCCTCAAAACCAATTACAGACCACACGACGCAGGCGAGCAGAAGACACCAGCAACGCAGGTCACAGTCAAGTGAAGGCAGCGGCAGGATACGATAAATTTGTTCGTTCTAGTCCGGATGCAAATGTAAGATAAGGATTACATTCACACTGCGGGAGTGATGAGGCACAAATCCGTGACCGGTTTTAAGTCGCTCTCGGACGTGGGTCTAGATTGGATATTGATACGCCTATACGACTATAATTAGAACAGATGTAATGTAGTTTTCTTTACACGTCATGTCGCGTGTGCGTATTACTGCCGTCGCCGTCCAGTAGAGATGATGACTCGAGGTGGCGATTCAGACTTTAGAGTCATGCTTTGACCTTGACTCGAGACTGAAGACTCGTGAAACTTCCGTCTGGGGAACAGAGGACCGCCGAAGAACAGATTCCCACTAAAACAAGTAGATTCAGATTCGGGAAGACTCAAAACGCACTTCGTTTCTCGTTAGCGTGAACGTGGCTCTGGCCGGAAAGGACTTGCACACGCACACACGTATTCGTGAGACCGATCTATAACTGCAGAAGGAAACACAAAAGGTTTGTTCTCGGGCCAGACGCAGGGCTATTTCCCTTAATATACACACAGTTCTCCATTTTGACATGACGATATACAGGGTGTCCCAAAAGTCTCCAGACACAGGGGAAATTAGCACTTTTTTTCACCAAAAAATTTCCAATTATCCCCCCCCTCCCAAGATAGTCTTTAAGAACACCTGTGACAAAAGCAGAACGTACTGAAGTCATTCTCACGGCTGGATTGCGAGGTTACGATGGACTTTAACGGGAAACATGGTGAGCACATCATACACGATGTCCACCAACATCCACTGACGAACGCACAACCGACCCGTATGTAGTGGTGGCTTGGTGGTTAGGGCTCTGGGTTGCTGATCGGAGGGTTGGGGGTTCAAGCCCCAGCACTGCCAAGCTGCCACTGTTGGGCCCTTGAGCAGGGCCCTTAACTCTATCTGCTCCAGGGGGCGCTGTATCATGACTGACCCTGCACTCTGACCCCAGCTTCTTGACATCCTGGGGTATGCAAAGAAAGGAATTTCACTGTGCATATGTATATATGACCAATAAAGACTCATTATTATGTATGGAGACTTTTGGGACACCCTGTAGTGTGTGTTTACGTGTAAAATAAAAAATAACATCGGACTAATGCAAAAATGATGATTCTGGAAATAATTTATGCGGAGACTTTGCAGGTACTTAAGAATTGTCAGGCAATGATGTGCTTTCTTTATCACTAATCCTTCACACACACACACACACTATTTCAATCAACCGGACATCGTTCCCCTTGCCAATCGAACACATGTCCCCTTCGCACTCTCCCTTTGGCTTCTTTTTGCACTTGTGGATTGAAACGTGGCCGAGGAGCCCTTTTAATCAGCAGCGCCACAGCAGCACTGTCTACAGAGGCTTCAGCTGAAGTATTAAACAGTTAGAGACAGGTGTTTGTGTGTGTGTGTGTGTGCGTGCACACGTGTGTGTGTGTGTGTGTGTGTCAGAGCCGTCAGGAGGGACATGCTCTCTCTCTCTCTAAGGTTGTGTTTCTGTCATGGTGATGGAGGAAAGATCGCATCCTCGCTGATCCCCGTGCTCAATCACAGTGATGTATGGAGCTGCTCATACAGCTCCAGCTTTGGGACGCTGTCTCACTGTCTCAACGTGGTCCACTCTCACAGTTCCTTTTTCTCCTTCTTTTCCTCACACTCCATCTCTCTCAGTCGTTTTCCTCCGTCCTCTTTTCTGTTCTTTCTGCAGATATTCTCACTTAAGCTAAATATTATTCCGTCTCTCTCTCTCTCTACGCCTGTCACCCTATTTCTGTATCTCTTTCTCTCTCTCTCTCTCTCACTCACTCGGCCTCTCTTTATCTCTGTGCGTCTGTCTCTGTGCCTATCTTGCTCTCTTTCATCGTTCTTAATCTTTCTCTCTCGCTCGATCCCTTTCGTTATCCGTCTCTCACTCGTCTCTGTATGTGTCTCTCTCATTCTTTCTGTTTCTCTTTTGCTCTCGCTCCCTCTCTCCTTCCTCATGGTAATATAAACACTGGAGAGATTCTCAGTTCTAAAGACAATAAAGTATCCAGTCATATTAAAATATTAGTTTGGCGTCAAATCGGCTCTCTAAAGTCTGCGCAGGGTCAAAGCGCCGTCATGTCACGCTCAAACCCGATCACATCCGACCACACACACACACACACACACCCCTTGTAGGCGTATTGTAGGAGGTTCTATAAGAGACCTCCAATACTCATCATTTACACACAACAGATCGGATGTGACGTATTTAGGACTATAAAAAAAGAACTAGTTTATATCAGGGCAGATCGTTTTACTCGAGTTTAAGACTCCTTTATAATATCTTGCTTGTCTCGTAAGAAAATTCAATCAAAGAAAAAATTTTTCGTTCACAGAAAAACCTTAAACGACAAAATTCAAGGAAGTTTTTCTTCCGAAAAAAAAAAAGAAAGATCGTCATTTCTTTTAGACCTTTTTAAGTCCAAAATGGTTATCGTTCTGCAAATAAATAAAGGGTGTACGAAATTTCTCTGTGTGTGTGTGTGTGTGTGTGTGTTCGGTCATTAATGTGAACAGTTTAAAACCTCCTCCTCATCCATTTAAGGAAACGCGGAGACAAAGCAAGAACTGTTTGTTAGCTGATGCGGCCAATTAATTATATTGCACACCATTTAAAAACCTATAAAAGGAGTGTGAAGTGGTTTAGGCTGTTTGAGAAATTGTAAGTATGGTATTAAAAAATGCAATACGTGTGTTTGGGTAGCTCGGGGCGCTGTGGTGCTGGAGTCTTTCTGAAACCGAGAGGAGTGAGGTCTTTAAACGGAGGGGTGTGTAAATTATGCATACCATTTTTTTTTTTCTTGGGTGCTGTTCTTTCATTCTCTCTGTTTTTAGAAGAAGAGGAAAAAAAACATGTCTGTGAAGGAAAACAGGCGTTTTGTGTCCTGTGTGTTTCCCTGGTCTTACATATGGGTGTGTGTATGTGTGTGCGTGTGTGTATGTGTTTGTCGCTAATCTGACGACGTTCCCTGGAGGTGTCCATCTCTCACTCTCACACTGAAAACAGTCAAGAGCTGATCGTGGCAAGGATGGATGGCTGAAGGGGGTGTGTGTGTGTGTGTGTGTGTGTGTGTGTGTGTGTGTGTGTGTGTGTGTGTGTGGGTGAATGGTGTAGGAATGCAGTTTGCCAACACACTGTATGATGTTGTGTGTCTTCATTTTGTGATCAGTCCTTCACACACACACTCTCGCGCGCACACACTCACTCACACACTCACCCTCACACACTCACCCTAACCTGCACATAATCCACCTACCAGTCTACCAATAAACCATACCCAATGGTTATGTAAAGAATTTCCTCTCACAATGTTTATGGTCAGTGTAATAAAGTTACACTGTAACCATGACAACAATTTAGACTAAATTTACACTACTGCATTTTTGAAGTTGTACTGCTAAATGAACGTTTAAACAATAAACGACTGATTTACATGGGAAGGAATTATTTACAGGCACAAAAATTCTAGGAAGTTAACTAGAAATGTTCATATCATTCAGGCGTGAGCACGGCGGAGAAATAAAACCCTTTCGGTCCTAGCAAGATGATAATGCACGCTAAACTCCATATCACACTGTGATGTTCTTCACCTCTTACCTCATAGATTCATTTGTGGAATCAAAGCTTCTGATAGGAATTTAGATTTAAAAAAAAATAAAATAAAAAAAGGTTACAGGTTTAAAGATGAATAAACAAACTATTTCTGAATAAATGTTTCAATACGTGTACATTAGTTGTAGCCGATGTCCTGTCCGTCATGCTTTTGCAACTTTCATAGACCTTTCATCTAGTGAACTCCATCGTGAAACTGCCTAAATAATAATAAAGGACCTTAGAAAACAGGTTTCTGCGGTCCAAACAGAACAGACTTTATCCCAGGAGCACAAATGCTGCTCAGATACGCCACCTGCCTCGCTAGCCTCCTCCCATATGGAATGCATGATGCATAATGTCCATGACGACAATATCGCGCATGTTAATAACTCATCAGAGGCATGTGTCTGGTCGTCTGTGAGGACGTAGCGTGGCTGCGGTGGTGTCGCCGTATTACCTGAACGGAGTTGAGTCTGCAGTAGCCGTTGAGAGGGAATCGGATGACGTGGGTGGGGTCCTGGTTCCAGCCAGCGTTCACCGAGTTGCACATGACGTCTCCTGTCTCGGGGAAGATCTCCTCGATGAGGATCTTCTCCCCGCTGAGAGCAATTCTCTCCCCGAGGTCGGGGGTCACGCGCACCACCAGACACTCGCAGGGCTGAGCCGAGCGCCGCTGATCACGCTCCTGCTTCCAGCGCTCCAGCTCCTTCAGCATGGGGGAGAGCTGGTAGTACCGAGCCTCCTCATACAGCAGGTTAAAGTCCTGCAGAGACAGGGGGAAAGAGAAGAACAGACGGGAAATAAAATAAATAAATGAATGAATGAATGAAACAAACGCCGATCTTTACCCAAAACAAGCCTTCAGAAACATCCTGATAGATGCCAACATGTCCGGGTGAACCTGATCACACTGCTCTGTGCATTCCTTCATCCCAGATATGTGGCCCACCGCAAGCAGGGCCCCCTCCCTCTCCTGCTCCCTGTCCTCAGGGCATTTAGCCAGGAGTGATTTGCCCCTCCTGCGCCTTTCTTTAATTTCCCATGAGTCCAGATGGAAGCATTCCCATGCAGTGTCTATGAGCGATGCTGTGGTCTGGAGCAGAGACGCGATCCAGCGAGCGAGTAGGAGAGAGATAAAGAAAGGTATAGAGAAGTATATACAAAAAAAAAATAAAATCTCCAAAAAAGTCCAAAACCCATATTTCATTTATTCCTTTTTTTTTATTTTTTTATTTTTTTTTTAAAATACAGGACTGCTTGGTTGATGATTGGTTACATTTCTCCATCTCCATAAAACTATATCTGTTTTATTAATACTTTTACTCAGCATTATTAATATTGCTCAAGCAATTGACTGGTAAGTACCTTTCTTATTACTGTACATGTTGAATGTTAACCTGTTACAGAGTCTGGATCGAGAAGTTCACTCTAGTAACACTAGTTACTTATGCTTAATACTGTGCATGTGCTATTATCAGGTCACGGTTTCTCTGCAAGTAACACCACTGTGTATAAAAGTGTATAAAAATGTCTGCTGGAAACATGAACATGACGGTGTTGATGTTCCTGTCCCTCTGCTTCTTATTCACACTCTCACCTCATTTGCATCCCTGCTACTCCTGACCATCATTACAGCCACTGAGGACTCTTTTCTATCGATATGGTTCTTATTTATGATTTCTAGAACAAATGTTACAATTGCACTGCTATAAAAGGGTCAGTTATAAACAGTGCAGAGAGAGAGAGAGAGAGAGAGAGAGAGAGAGAGAGAGAGAGAGAGAGAGAGAGAGAGACAGAGACAACGTGGACAACATGCTGCTTACTCTCTGGTCGAATTATCAAAGTGCCGGAGTCGACATTTTTTTCCCAGCCTCGATCTACATCACCGTTCTTAGCAAGAACTACATCAAAGCTGGACAAAACACCCGAGTAAATCACCTCTCTCCAACACAAACCTCGTAACACGTTTGCACTCTGGATGTCAAGAGAGATGTGAGAATGACTCACAAAACATAATTCCATTCAGGCAGACTGTTTGAGAGCCAAAATAATGATGCAGCAAGAGAGAGAGCAAGTTTGAGAGAGAGAGAGAGAGAGAGAGAGAGAGAGAGAGAGAGAGAGGGAAGCAGACGAGGCACCAGAAAACGAATCAGAGAACAAGGGGAAAACCAAAGGGAGACCGAGAGCCGAGCAAGAGATCTTCTGGCAGCATGACGACACTGCAGTAAGCCCTCTGGCTAGAGGAGATTTCAAATGCAAATCTGTCTTTTACTTCTGTAAATGAGCCAACACCACGGCAATAGTTCCTTAATAGATGATAACTGTTGCACTATTCATGCACGCAAGTTATACGTCACGTAAGTCTTTGCGAAACATCGTTCACACTTGGGTAATAAAGTTGAAGCCGCCCCTTAACCACTCGAACCCTCGGAGCGTCGCTCAAATCACTAGCTCTTACTTCAGACCAGTGGGAAGCTGTTATTCAACACTTCCCGTTCTGTTCAGGGGGTCGTATCCGCTACAGATTTCACTGCATTAAAAAAAAAAAAATCCAAACTAAGATTCCTCTGCTTTTAGACTTTAATGAGGAAGCAATGCTAAAAACGAGACCGACGGCATCTCGATAATATTTGGTCATTAGGATAAGAATTAAAAACGATCAACTGCTGATTTCTGGAGAGAAAAAAAACGGGAGCGGGACAGAAAGAGGGAAAAGAAACAACCAGACTGCGCACACGCGCGCGCGAGAGAGAGAATCAGAAAGACGAGGAAAGAGAAGGAGAAAAGAAGGGGGTAAAGGCAAAGTGAGTACAGGAGCGCAGCAAAGAGAAGTAAGAAGTTGTTCCACGGCCGAACTGACGACAAAATGGACACGAACGATACAATAATCTTCACATTTGTCCAGGAGTCAGTGCTGATGGGAAAGAAAAATGCGCCACCCATGATGCTTCAGGCATAGGCGATACACTAAGCACACTGTCTTCTACATGGAGCTTTTTTAGCATGTACAAAACAACAGAAGTGTTACTTAGAAGCTGAGTTCTACTAAACGTTCTTGAGCTGGCCCTGCTACTAATAACAAACAGATCAGGGCGTGAAAGATGAGGACGAGTTTCTTACGTGCTCCTGCCAAAAGACGACGGTCACAGACTTAGGCGACTGGTACTCCATCGAGAATTCAATACCACCAGGAAACTCCAAGCTCCAAGAAAGCGTGTAGAGCTACACTAGATGACCAAAGGTATATGGACACCTGACCTTCACACCCAAGCTGTTGCCTCAAAGTCTGTATGCTGGAGCATTAAGATTTCCCTTCGCTGGAACCAAGAGGCCCAAACCTGTTCCGGCATCACAATGCCGTTGGATATTGGTTTGCCAAGGTTGGAGAGGAAGAACTCGAGAGTCCTGCACAGATCCCTGACTTTAACCCTACCGAACACCTTTGAGATGACCAAAGCCACCAACAGCACCCCAGACCTCCTCACCCATCAATACCTGACCTCACTATTGCTCTTGTGGCTGAATGAACACAAATCCCCACAGCCGTGATCCAAAATCCAGTGGAAAGCCTTCCCAGAAGACAAGACTGGAGGTTATTATAACAGTAAATGTAACTGGGAGGTTCAACAAGCTCATGGATGTGATGGTCAGATGTCCACAAACGTTTGGCCACACAGTGTAGACGTATACGAGCCAACTAAATGTCAGTGAAGAACGTTTGCAGCACATTCCACATCATGAGTGCGTGTTGTTTTCTTAGCAATAAAGACAGAACAATGGAGAAAGCCATGGAGGGAACCTGCAGCTGGTGGGGTCACAGAGATTACGATAACAAGCCACTTTCATGTGCGTTATCTTGCCTGCACCATGGCTATTTAACAGGTTTTTAAAAACACACGACTAAGACTATATTTATGCTTTCTCATAACGAAAATGACCGTTTCTCAGCTAACTCTGTGATGGAACAGCACCTTCGACATGTTCAAATGGAGCAAAAGTGAGCGTACACTGAAGAGTACAAGCAGACAGAGCACTTATGGAAAACATAAGACTATTCTTCCATTTGAACAAGAGAGATAAGCACGGCAGAAGTCTGTGAAACGACTTCGAGCATCGCAAACGCACTTGAGCTGAAGTATCAAGACTACGATGGGATTACAAAACGACATACCGAAGAGATGCCCGTGACAAGGACGGGCAAACGATGAGGTTAGGTACTTCGGTTCTTGTCTTGCATGCCGTTCCTTACTTATCCCGACTCGCAAAATCAGATTACGGCGGATCTGATTGTTGAGTGTTTGATGTGTACAAGTTTGGTCAGGAAAACAATCCTTGGTCACTTTATTAGTTCTGTGTCTCACATAATGGCAGAGCTGCTTCTAATGATGAAATTCTATCCTATACACTCGCTGAGAAGCCCAGTCAGTGATGAAAAATGACTGTATGCACTACACCATAATCGGGTTAATATTTCAGAATAGAATTTCCAGTTGAACAAAACAGTAATTGCTTTCGGTATTTTTATACAGGGGATTTCTCAAGTGTTTTAAACGGGTGGTTTTTAAAATTTATTTCTATTCCCGTCTCCAACTGGAACCGAGAACATCCACAGTAGGTTCAAGTGGAAATAAAGTGAAAGTTTAAAAAAAAACACTTAAAAGTACAAAACAGTTATCTGTCATTTAAGTAGGAAAGAAAACGGAAGCTAAATCCTTGAATTGGCGTTTATTTATTTATTTATTGATTACATTATTTATTTGTTGTCCAAAAGTTGGTTTTCATTTGCCTGTCATGCAAAACCGTTTCATTTGAAATGCATCATTAAATGCACATTTCATATTTCCATATTTCAGAAACACACATTCAGCTGGAGAAGGAGGAAATGGTAATAATTATATGGCTTTAACTGAGTAACCATGAATAAGTGCAGTGTAACCTGACCTACTGTATATGTTACCTACATAAACACTTCCTCAGTAGATATGTGTGTGTGTGTGTGTGTGTGTGTGTGTGTGTAGCATGTAACTTGCCTGTTTGACATGAAAACTCCTGAAAGAACCAACACTTTGATAATGATAATAATAATAATAATAATAATAATAATAATAATAATAATGTCACATAATAGCATTAATCTAAAGGAGTTTTTTTTTGTTTTTTTTAAACTCTGGGATTGTCATTACCTCGAATTCCCTTCAAATCAAGCCAAACATATCCGTTTTTATTTATTTATCTGTCTCATTTTAATGTTACTTCGGTAATTTAATTATTATTATTTTTTTCTCATTCTGATAATGGCATTTACTCCCTCTCAAATCAAGCCCAAAGTCTTGGTCTACCATCTATCCATCAATCTTTCAAAACGAATCAGCTATTGGTATCAGCCAGCAATTTTCATACCGGTCTCTCTCAGCGAAACGCTTAGCGACTGGAGCAAGACCGATCTCGAGCTCTCGGACCCCATTCCGCTCCAATGAATCAGTTCTATCTGTGATGGTAATTCCCAGATAACTCGTAATCTCTTATTTTTAATCGCAAAGAATGACAACAGGTTACACCGACGTTATGAAGTTTCCACCTCGGATTAAACAGCCGCGTATTCTTCACTACTGCACACACAAAGACTGTGAACATGTGCACACACTGTATACAGCAGCAATACCTTATTTTACTGATGCTTACTGATGTATCCTAGCAGCACACAATCCTCTAAATGGCGCTCTCTCTCTCTCTCTCGCTCTCTCTCTCTCTCTCTCTCTCTCTCAACAAAAACTATATTTTGCATGGCTGCAAATGAAATCTGTTTCCTGACTTAAAGGAACACACCAGCTGCCTGTGCCAGGGCGTGGTACCGATCCCTGAGGCCAAGCGGAGCAGTGATGTCGTGCCGATAAGGACACGCAATAATCCCACCAGTCACTGTGTTTCCTCTTTCAGAGGTCACGCAAATCAAAAGGTATTACGGTGATGGTTTCGAATGGCACGGTACTCTCTGTGCCGATTTACAAGACTGAAAGAAGCAACTTGCATTTAAATAAGGGGGATGTGTAATACGCCTCAGTATTTCTGTCGTTTGTTCTCATGGTTATACGTCGCATTTATTGACTACTTCTTGTCCACATCGTATCAATATTCAGTATTAAACGGTGGGTTTGTACTGGAAAGCTGACAGTGTAGCTGATAAAGGCTATTTAACAACATTCTTCATTCAGAAACGACGCTAGTTTTGACATGACGCAGAGGTTTAACCGTATCATTTACTTTGCATTGAGACGCCTGGAAAACGATGCCTTCCCTTTGTGCCTTTCTTGCTGAAGAGAGACGGGGGGGTCGGGCCATTCACCACTAAAATTCACCTAGCAGAAAAATAAACCGATTATCTGAAGAGGAACGTACGTGGGATGTGAAACACACACACACACAAACACACAGGCTTCTGGTAGCGCTTACGTTCTGGGTGAACTTTGACCTGTGGATACACAAGCCTTGTTCTTGTGAGCCAACAGAAACCAAGTGGGCGGGACTGTAGTGTTTTTGGTCTGTAAAAAAAAAAACCCAACAAAACTAGATGAGCAGCTTTATTATTAAATAGCGGTCGCACTGGACCTTTCCTTGCTGGTTTCTTCCTCTTAAGGTTTTTTTTTTTGTGGTAAAACTTTTATTCTCTCATATTCTCGGCTACGATTTTCTTTTCAGTAATGCTCGAACCTCTGAAGAAAATATAAGAAGATATGAAAATGAATTTATATTTGCAATAGCCTTCAATGACATGTTTGCTACGTGTACACTGTAAAAACATCAGACAGCAAACGTGCCGCATCTGATTAGACTGTGTAAGTGCAAATTTCATTTCGACTATTCTTTTAAGCACTTGCACGTCCATAAGAATGCATATATTGTGGCAAACAGCACAAACCTGATGGTTATTACACCCGCTCAATTATGCAGATTTTTCACCAGCCGTCATCTAATAAACCCAACGTTTAAAGATAAGAACAGAAATAAACCGAGCTGAGGTTATTCTACACGGGACCGCTTGTCTTGTGATACACTGGCGGAAACCTTGGCTTTGACGTCCAGTTCATAACATCTTTATTTCTGAAACCGGTCGATTCGAGCTTTCTTTACTAAAATCCACATGAAGCCTCGTTTTTTTCAGTGCGCTTGTACTGGACGGTTCATACACTGATTATTGTGTAGTGTGAAGGCAGCTGTGTGTGAAGCTTGGCCAGGTGGAGCGGTTTCCTCATGCGTAGAGCAATATAGGAGCCAGGTGTGTGCAGCCTTCCTGAGTTAATCTGTGCTAACATGACTCTGTGTGTGTGTGTGTGTGTGTGTGTGTGTGTGTGGGGAACAACGGACAGAGACACAAAGTCCACAGTGTATATAATTCACGCGCTGAGCCGTATAATTTGCGCGTGTTTTTATTCACGTTGCGGATCTCTCTAGCAGAAGGGCCATTTTGCAGACAGGAAAAAAATAAATAAAAAGGAATACACGAGACAGAACAGGATTAGAGCGAGTTAAGAGAGGTTTTAGGAATGACGCACCTCCGTTTTCGGGACCGACAGGGCAGACGGGCCACGCCTCCTTTACCGTGACAATTTGTGATAATAATTCTGACTAACAGTACCCTTGTAATTAAAAGCAGGGCATTGTGAAACCGGAATCTCTCGTCTCGTATCCGTCTTCTGATCTCGAACCTAAATGGATCGGCCTCGCCGTTCCAATACTTTCGGAGGGGACTGTAGAACGTTTCACTGAAAGGTTTTCACTTTTACCCCTATTCCTACTCACTATTCCTCTTCACAATCGGCAGGTCTGCTTATGTTTTAAATTAGCACTGCATATATATATATATATATATATATATATATATATATATATATATATATATATATATATATATATATATATATAATGTCCATGATCTCTGCATAAATAACACGGAGTTCGGTTTTTACCTTAAAGTCTTCAGGCAGCAGCAGCTTGCAGGTCCTGAGGAAGCTGAGGATGTAACGGAAAATCTCTCCGTCCCTGTCGATGAAATAGTGCTGCTTCAGACTGTCCAGCACGATGGGCTCGGTGCCGTTAAAGAGACGACTGATCCTGAAAATTCAAACGCACACACACACACGCACGCACACACAAATACACACCGGCAAACACGGTTAATGGAGTAAGGCTGGCCTTCTTCAAATGCATGAAACAATTACCATTTATTTTTCCATTTTATTAGCAGCGAGCCAGAAGCGCATTAGCACTCCGGGTTGAAAGGAGCGGCTCAAGGCACAATTCTGAAGCAGAGAGACTAGTTTGAAGTATTTCTCCATTTATTTCGGGGGGGGGGGGGGGGGGGGGGGGAGAATAAGACAATGCTGCATTCTCTGGCGGAGGAAAAAGAGGATCTGGCAGGAGGGCAGGGTTTACCGTTTCACTACGGAGATGTCAGTGAAAGAAGTCCTGCAAAATAAAAATATGCTACACGCTACCACACAGAGACAAGTGGCACGTCTGATACAGCTATTTCACGGATGGGTTCTATCTACAACACGAGCTCCATGACCACTACACCATCATCACTGTTCATTATTTCCAGTGAACACCATCTCCTCACCCTCACACACTCAGTAGCGTTAATGTAACACAAGTATACTGGACGTAAATGTGCATGAATGTGCGCACACACAAAATAATCCATGTATACCGTCAACTCCATAATTATTGGCACCCTTTGCAAATATATATGTGTGTATATATATATATATATATATATATATGGGAAAGTAATGTAATGCATGAACATATTTTGAAGCCAAGAAAACGTTTCTAAAGTATAAAATCTACCATGGTTTCAAAATTATTAGCACCCCATGGTTAATATTTGGTCCTCAAGGAGCTTCGGAAGAGTCTCTGGACCACGAGTCTAGAAACAGCGCCAAAGCTTCAACGATCCATCGCTGTATACTTGCTAAACCTACCGATTCGATCAGTTCATAGCCAAGTACGCTTCATTTGACCGTGGTTTCAGCTAATTGTCACGAACAAGTCCGATTATAAATCGGGATCTCCGTTCGTTTTGTGGGGTTTCTCTCAGAAAGGGATTTATTCATCCGACGCGCGGCTTTCTGTCAAACCTCAAGAATCGTCAGCGATAACGAACCTGTAATCACATCACTGCGCTCTTCTTCGCCTCCCTTCTTCGGGGGGAATATTTCATCGTTCCAGACATTTGAAAACGTTCTATTACAGCCCTGATTGTGTTTAATGGAATCTTAATGGCGAGCATTAAATTCGCTTCCTGCCTGACTTCCTGTCTGAAACCTCTCCTGTCAGTGGAGCCGGCGTTATCGGCGCGCTGATGTAATCTCGTCCTGGTCAGCTGGCTTCGAAGGGAATCGCGGGAGAGTTAGAGCTCTTCCCGTGCGAGTGCCTGTCATAGCTCGTTATGAAGCTAAACACAGAGCGAGAGAGAAAAGAGGGAACAAAGACATCAACGGGAGATTCAATGCACACAGGTGTGTTTGCGCTGAAGCCTAAAGCTTAGAGATGAATGGAATTGAATTTCTATTACAGTCAGTCTCTTTCGCGCGAACGCTCGGTGGGTGTGGGAGGAATTGCACTACAAGGAGTATCTGTCCAATTCAGCAGGTTTAACAACACAAGATGAGTAGTGACCTTATTTTAAAGGTACCCTCCACCCCTCCTCTCTCTCTACAGCTGACGAGGCAAGATTTTGAAGCCAGTAAAAAGATACGGCAAGCTTATTACACAGATCTCACACACACACACACACACACACACACATACTGCATACTCATTAAAGATGTCCACCATTAAGGCTGAGTGTAACTGTATGTACTCAATATTGCAATAAGTCTTGTGTTATTGGAGTATATTGTGATGAGATATCATTATACATACTTAGACCTGACTGATGTGACGATATAATATCAATATTACAATAACCCATGTCCTAGTATGCCTTTCAGAGAGTATCACCTGTGTTGTGATGCGAGACTCTCTGAAAAGCATACTAGGACATAGGTTATATACACAATACTTTTATTGCATGGACCCTGACCAGGATAAAGCATCTACTGAAGATGAACGAACGAAGTTTCAGCATAAAAACATCAAGGTGACACTAGGGCCACAGTTCTGAATGTTGTTAGGGTTATCACACAGCCCCTATTTGAATAAAAATAAAAAAAGAACATCTGGACACACCCAGATGTGATGTACATGTTAACGAAGGTTGCTGTTGGTTATCCACGGGAGTCTTAGAATGCTATAAGACGTGTAAAGGTGTACGCGTTTGCTCTGTGTCCGACGAGAAAAGCTCTCTGCAGGAGCCGGCCTTTGCTTGTTCCCTCGGTTTCTTTGTACGTGTACACCTCGCCCTCTCGCTCCCTCTTTCCTTCCTTCACTACCGCTGTCTCTCTCGCTCTCCCCCTGTCCCTTCTTTTTTTTGCCCTCTTCTGGAAATCGATGCAAAATGCTTTATAAAAAACCAATACTCATCTCCCTGTTATGCCTCGGGTCTTCCTTTCTCATATGCTCTTGCAATTCTTCCAGCTAGAATTTCACCATGCGCCTCCGGGCCAACTCTGTTTTTCATCTCCACTTCTTTTTTCTTTTTTTTTTTCTTTCTTTTTTTAAAAAGCAATTAAAATGCTGCCTGTTTTTCTTTCCTTTCCTTTCCTTTCCCTTCCCTCCCTCACTCACTCAGTCTGTTTCTATGTTTTGCCCTCTTTCTCTCTCTCGCTCTCTCTCCATTTTCTTTCACTTGTTTGCTGTCTGTCTGTGTACATGTCTATGCATCTTACTTTCTGTGTATGTCTCTCTCATTCACTTCCTTTTACTAAATCAGCCCCTTCTGCCTGGAGTATCTGAGAGGATGGGATTCTCTTTTGCCTTTTTTCTGTCGTTAGTGATAGACTGAGCTGCCTCAGAAAGAGAGAACGAGAGAGAGAGAGACAGAGAGACAGAGAGAGACAGAGAGAGAAGACGCACAACTCTGTGATGGCAGTGATCTGGTGTGTGTACCCCCCCCTCCTTACTATAGCCAGACTTCCAGAAGCCCTCAGTGTTACACAACATCACAAACCTGCAACTATAAAAAGTCTTTATATCTAACTAAGCAATCTGATCGTTAGAAAGTTCTCAGTCAGTCGATATGGTTTCCACTCAACAACCCACGTGTTGAATTTGTCATGATGTTTGTGGTGTTTACTCCTTCTGGGGCAGCTCTTTCATACCTAATTAGGTCTATACACACACACACACACACACCTAAAGAAATTACGATTATTGGGCTAAAATCCAAATGCCCAGATCAGATAGGTACCATAACAGTGTGCACGTAAGACTTTCTACTCCTGAATTATCATCAAATATCATTTTTCTTTTTAAAAAAACACCACCACACACACACACATAAAAAAAAAAGCAGTAATATTACGTAGATTTGATATTGCCTATATGTTTTGGCGAGCCAGATCACCAGATCGTGCTTATGTCTAGATATGTTCCAAATGAATAAAAAGGACTCGGATAGAAACTGATAAAATCCTGATCCTGTGATAGAGATCACACTTCGGCTCAGACACAGAGTGCACGACACGGACTTCTCCCCGACCTATTACAGATATTCAGCCGATGTTGGATCGACGCGCGGAGTTTACATCTCAACCTGTAACTCGGTTACCACTACCTACACGTCCTGGTGATTCTCAGCTGATTTATTAAACCCCCACACTTTCACCACACGATTTCACACGCAGATTCACCTCGGGTTCCCTGCACGAGCCATAGCGTTTCTCCTGAGCTTAACGTGATGTACAGTAGCCTTCTTTTGTGGGGCATCGTTCAGGCAGGTGTACCACGAGTCCTACAATCAGCTACTCAGTAAATACTCAGATTTCTCTATTCAAGATAACATGGGATATTGAGTTAAAAAAAAAAAAACCCCATCGTGACTTCCATGACTGAGATGCAAACTGAGCAGACTGTTTACTTTGGATATTTCGGTGCTATCTGGGACTGTATTGAGAAAACGACCAGAAGTGTGCTTCCTCTTATCGGCTATCGTTTTAACTGCCTTTACCTCTTCTTGTCGGAATTATAGGACACGTGCAACCCTATTTCAATAGTGTCCAAAAATAAGGACTTCTTGTTTCAGACTTTCAGAATGTTTTTTTTTTTTTTCCTCCTGAATGCAGGACGCAATATTTTAAAGTGACCACGGTAATGATGAGCGGAACTACTGATATGTAACATACCTGATAATTCGCACATACGTAATCCGCCTGCTTTTATACACGTGGTTCAACCCCAAACGTCTTCGGATAGCGGTGCCGACTCGCTATTAACCTCAGATCTTAGATCAAACTTTTCTCCCGGGAGAGACTGATTGTCTGAATACCCACATGGCCGTGCTGCGCTGCGCTGTGCGGCGCCTCGTGTTCATTAGCTCGGATTCTCTTTAAGCTCCTGTCTGTTGTGTGTAACTGATGCATGTCAGAAGCGCGAGGCCCGACCCTTCCGGCGCTCTCCATCAATGTTTCATGGCCTCTGTCTCTTCACGCGGCCGCGAGAGAACAAGACGGATGCCGCCCCATTACTTACTGCACTAACTTTCTCTTCCCTCACTGCATTATTAACAGATCAATCTATTAAAAGACATCATCAGCTTAAAAGTCCTTTAACCTTGTTCTTAGCTGTCGCCCGCCCCCTTGGCGCTTTCTTTAACCGTCTCCGTGCCAGAGCCCGGGTACAGGAGCCGGATCGTTTAACGGTAGCGGCGTGCGGGTGTGAAAGTGAAACTGTACGATTAAAGAATAAATAAATAAACAGACATGATGCCTGACCAACAAGGCTGCCATGCCAGAACACGCCGGCTTCAACTGAGAAATAAAGAACTACAGCGAACTACTTAATTACTGTAAATTCATTATTATGGTATTTTTGCTATAAAGTCTATTGAGTCTATTGAAAGTGCACATTCTTGCCAAATAACTTTCACTAATTTGAAGTGGCACCTCTGGATAGTTACGGAAATATTATAAGGAAACATACGTTACCGCATTAACAGACTCGGATTCAATGAGAGTGTTTTGTTTTCTTAATAAAAACCTGCGTGATTTAGTCTACGACTGGGAACACAAAAATCCGACAAGGGAAGGGTAATAAATCAAAACGAATCCGGCTAGATAAAACAAGCCTTCGGCGCTATTCCTCGGGAGTACAAATGAAGCATCGTTTGATTTTCCTAAAAAAGCTTGACAGCAGCGAAGAAAATACCGGTTCGACGTTGACTTCCGCCTCATAAACTTTCCGTCAGACTTGCCTACAAAGTTTTCTCGCTGCTTCGTACCTCTACGTTCCAGCAGCTGGAATGAATCTACTCGCCCACAGATGTGGAGAACCGGAAACAGCTGTTACTCGAACTCTTTCATCTATACTTACGTATTAATCCTGCATTTGGATATGATCTCTAATCGGAATTGTGCCCGTCACGAATGGAGGCGCGTACGTGTACTTCGTCATAGTCTTCGGTAGACAGGTGAGGTGGTGGAAGAAGTGCAAATTTCATCACCTCGCCGCCGTTTCGTCTGCTTTCCGCCCGACCTAAAATTTCCACGCCGTCCTATAGCCGTGATCTTAAAAGATTTCCACATAACGTATAACGTAATGCAATAAACAAATAAATAAGTGTGTGGTGAAATCCAAACATGACGAATAAATACTGATTATGAAATTAAACAATTACTTCCAAAGCTGTGGACAAAAGGGAAATAAATCCGCATACAGCCCTATATCTCGCACCGGCTGGCATCTGACAACCGCTATATGTGATGACGTGGACCAATGTAAGTCTTCATATATGGTGCTGTTAATACGTTGCAAAAAAAAAAAAATTAAAAACCCAGAAGACAAAAATAAGGCTGAGGAGTCATACATGTCTGTAATGGATTTGAAAAAATGTTCTTCCTGAGTTGCGAAATACTTTCAAGCATACGCACTGACATCTCATCATAATAAATAAATTCCAGCTCGGAAGAGTTGCATATCAGCTATATCTATGTATACGAGTGGAATTGGCATGGCCGTGTGCCACGCATTAATGAGGTGCACAGGAGAGCGCTGTACCTCCAGCGTGAGTGTTTGTTGGCAGTAATTACTGTACACCACTTGGCATGCGTAATAAGAAGGGTGGAAGAGGATCGAGTCAGATCGGGTTTTTGTTGTCCCATGCATATACAATGGGATGAAATACCGTGCCTCAAGGATCACCTCGAAGGGAGTAAGAGGACTGTGTCACTGTGCAAATCTACGTGGCGCTCCAGAAGAACCAGAAATGCAGCACGATAAATAAAACACGCTTATTTAGTGTACACTGAAGAGTGTTTTTATGGATGTATTAACTGTCCACAACACTGTAATGCTGCGTTAATTACTGATCTGTCTATCTAATACTGGAGAGTGTGGGTAAATACACCGTGCAAGATATCTACACAGAGCAGCGGCACGATCTAGACGAGATAATAATGCAAAGCTGAGCAGATTGAAGGGCTTACCTGGAGTCAGGGTACTTGGTGAGCGTGGCCAAGCTGCTCGTGTACATGTGCCCCCCCACGTCGATGTGCACGGGAGCGTTGGCTTTGGTGAGCTGGGCGGGCAGCGGGATGCCCTGCGCTGCCAGGGGAGAGACCGGCGAGCGGGTCAGAGACAAGCGCGACATGCTTCTTCCTTCCTGGAAACAGACAAACGGGAAAGCCATAGAGAGCAAGCTCAGTGTCGCTGCTGTGGCACGTTAGGATCTCGCAGCTTTTCCGTCTTCCTCGCCCTTTATCAGCTCGCTTCCTCATCTGCCCCGCTGCGTATTTAGCTTACAAATTATTGCCAAGGCTCTAATTAAGTGTGTTTGTGTCGTCTTTTCACCGGCGCGGCCCCGGGGCAGAATGGAAACATGTTTATTAGCGATGCGGAGACACGGACGCTAAGGTGTTTGCCTCTGGGGGGAAGAGACAGTGAGGCAAAAAGAAAAAGCTTACGAGTTCCTAATTAAAGGTCGCGTGCTAGGTGTTAGACGTGATAGGCTCAGACGCTCTGTGCAACCAATCTGAGAATTTGGAGTAGGAAGGGGTGGGGGGTGGGGTGGGGGGGACAGCGCCGCGCAAGCATACGAACCAGTGTTCACAACCACCTTCTGACGTACGTTTTCTGCTAATCGGTAAGTAGAGTCGAGCAAGTCGAGGCGAAACGAAGCTCCTCGGATCTGTGGGTCGTGGCGCAGGTTCGCTCGCCTTGTCTTAGACCGCCTAGACCGGCTAAAACGACTCACGGGCAATGTCGTGAATGCAAGGTGTCGATCTGACGCTGATTTCTGGAATGCGGACTACATTTGCTTGATCTCAGATCCACCACCGAGGCCGGAAAGTGAAAGGATGTGCTGGACAGGTGCTTCCTAATCAGTGTGCAGGACTTAC
This sequence comes from Ictalurus furcatus, assembly GCF_023375685.1. Taxonomy (NCBI): domain Eukaryota; kingdom Metazoa; phylum Chordata; class Actinopteri; order Siluriformes; family Ictaluridae; genus Ictalurus; species Ictalurus furcatus. Next base: position 31,226,293 of record NC_071258.1, on the reverse strand, counting down.
ACACAGACATGATAGCGGCGAGTCTTTAAAAAAAAAAAAAGAAAAACCCTTCCAGTTTGTCGTCCTCACTTCGGTCTCTGAATAACACGTGACCGAACCGTAGAACTTTTTTTTTACACCCCACACGGTAGTATTACGTTTACACGTCTATTAACGCCCCAGAGCGCGTCTTTCAGTTCGGGTGAACCGTCTTGACTTTTTAATGGAAACCTTTCAACTTCTGTATCATTCTGCACCGGGCAGAGTTTAATACGGAAACCATGATCACAGATCTGGGATACAAACCGGATCATGAGTTCCGTGTATCGTTCAGCCCCCAGGGCGAAGGCATGGGACGTGTCTGCTGTCATATCACTAAACTATAACGCAGCACTGCGGTTGTGGGTTGTGTACAGTTGTCCCATTCGATGCTGCGCTCAGCCCCTAGGCACTTCTAGATGGAGGTCATTTTAATCCAGAGAAGCCCGACTGTGTGGGCCTGTACGGTCAGAGCACAGCGGTTTGAAGTTTTGATGATGGGTTGGTTGATCGATGTACGAGAGCGAGGCGAATAAAAACCTTAAACGTACAGGATTTAGCGAGAGCTGGAACACTTGCATCGAACATAATCGAGATCATACAGAATTTATTTTAAAAACATTCTGATTAACAACACTTAAAAAAAAAAAAAGTTATAGGGCATTGATGCAATCTGTGAAGTAGAAATTTCCTAAGACAAATACGTACTAGACATGTACTCCATCGGTCAGTGGAATTACAGTAAAATGTCTTTAAATAAAGTTACAGACTTCATACGTACTCTTTCTCCCTTTTAACTTGCGTACCGACGTTCATACAAAGTCAAGTCTTTGACGCTCGTGGAATTTAAGCGATGAGGTAAAGCGCGCCAGTGCGAATCGTGAGCCGCGAGTTCTTCCATGGGTTTTTGCTACAAAAACGCCACTTTTTCCAGGGTGTTGCCCGTGTGCTCTGGGCACGTGGCCTTCAGCAATAAGGCTCATTTAATACACAGCCTAGATGAGACATTCAGATCTCTGTGATGGAAAAAAATACAATAAAGGACTCGAGACATTCTTGGCATATGCAGCTATCCAACCTCCCCATATAGCTCCGGGGGGGGGGTTGTAACCAAAAACCCTGACGTTAACGCTGGACGACCGTGCACTCTCGCTCTCGCTCGCTCTCTCCTACACAAATGGGAGGAGTGGAGTATATGTGATGCACCATAAAAGCCGGATTACACAAATAGCAATCGTAAAAAACACATGTCCTACACGTTCTACAAAAAACAAAACAAACAAAAAAAAAACAATCCGGCTAAGGATAACAACAAAATCCCCTCACACGTGTCTGGATGTATTTAAATAAATAAATAAATAAATAAATAAAGCAGCTGTTCATTCAACATCAGCAGACCAGTAACGCACAACCGTGACACTATTTTAGAGTTCCCCACTAGACAGGACTGAAGTACCTGAAGAATAAAGTGTGAATGGTTATCTCTGAGCGATGCTATAGTTCACACGGCTCCACCGACAGCAGCTTGTAATAACGATTCATACCCGAGTCGGAGTCTTGGGAGCGCGTATTCAAATGAGCCCTGCTGAAAAAGAAAACCCTCACAGACATTCGAATGGTTTCCACTACAAATACCATTACAGACCAACAGCTGTAAAACATTAAAACCATTACCATTATTCGTCCTTAATGATATCCACTAGACATGACACGCCTCCAATAAATAGACGGCGACAAATTGCCAGTAGAGACAATTGCAATTTCCATTAAAACCAATACAACTCCCATTATAACCATGAAAACAGTCCCATTATTCGTCCTTATTGATATCCACTAGACGTGACATGCATCCAATAAATAGAAGGCGACAAATTGCCAGTAGAGACCCATAGGGACCATTACAATTTCCATTAAAACCAACACAACTCCCATTATAACCATGAAAACAGTCCCATTATCGGTCCTTAATGATATCCACTAGATATGACACGTCTCCAATAAATACAATGCAACAAATTACCAGTAGAGACAATTGCAATTTCCATTAAAACCAATACAACTCCCATTATAACCATGAAAATAGTACCATTATTGGTCTTTAATGATAACCACTAGACTTGACATGCCTCCAGTAAACAGAAGGCAACAAACGACCAGTAAACACCCATAGGGACCTCTACAAGTTCCATTAAAACCATTACAGCTCCCACTATAACCCTTAAAACCATTACAAATTCTGTGAGGGTTTCTTTTGAGAAAAAAAAAATAAAAAAAAATAAAAAATACTCTACATTCCCACGATATAAGTAAGTCACTCAGACGAACCGGACATCCAATCTAGTAATTATTACAGCAGCTAGAGATCAGATCACATTGAATTCAAGCTTTAAATGGATCCTACCGTCTCGAACATGGTAGTCCACGGAAAATCCTGCTCGATCGGTTTAAACTAGTGCGATTCACTTCACGGCTTAGTAAAGCGCACCTCTTATCCAAACCTGAATAAAATCAAATAAAAACAAGCCCTCAAACCGCATTAAAAACCGGTGTACGAGCGCACGATAGATCGATCAGAAACGCTCGCTGTGGCTTTAAAGATCTATACGCCGGCGTTGCCGTGGTTACGTCCAAACCCGCATACTAGCGCACTAAACAGTATGTCAACACCGGACGTTCAAAACGCGCACTAAATAGTATGTCAGAATGAGTCTCCACACCACCGTATTCGCACTATTCTCTATAGCGGCATGTAGTGCGCGGTTTTGGACGTTTAAACCTTGACTTATTCACATCAAAGCTCAACTGTTCACTTTACAGAGAACAGGAAGCCTCGCTAATCTCTCTCTCTCTCCCTCTCTCTCTCTCTCTCTTACCTTAGCTTGTAGCTCCGTTTTAATTCTCGCTCTTTCTTTATATCTTCTTACGTCCTGGTAACTTTCTCGTTCCGTCGTCCAGCGGGTTTGTATTTTCAGATACAGGAAAAATAGAGATAAATAATAGGGCTATATAAATGTCCGGGTCGCTTATATGGCGAGGAAGAAAGCCAATAACACGTCTGCTAGGCTAAATAACAAATAACAGCAGAGCTCAGGGAAAGAAAAAAAAAAGGGAAAAAGAAGGAGAAGAAATGACTCGCTCCGGGCTGCTCAGTAGCCTTTGGGGATGAGGATTATGGCTTCAATTAGCTCAAGCCAAGCTAAAAAGCTTCTTTTTTTTCTTTTAAAGGCGAAAGCGTGATGTTCTCCCTCTTCTGGCTATTCACAACCATTAGCGTTTTGGGTTCATTTTCCTCGTCCAAGTAGGAATTCAGCTGAAGTTGTGCTTTAGGATAGAGAGAGATAGATAGATAGAGAGATAGATAGTCAGTGCAAATCGTGTCACGTCGTTCAAGGTGACTTTAAGAGTTGAGGGGGAAAACAAACAGATGTATAATCATTGCAGTTTCTTCTGATGTAAGATTTCCCCTCAGGCGGTGTTGGGTTGTAGAGAGGAAAAAAACTCAAAAATGAGTCAAATTAGATGCGGACACTGCTCGGTCTCCCCCTTACTTCTTACTCTTAAGTACAAACGAACTTGTTGATAAAGTATTTATAAAGGAAAAGAGGATTTTTTTTTGTTGTTGTAATAAATATGAAGCTATATCCTTGAATAGGGTTCATGCGGCGATTTCCCTCCTCTCTCTCTCTCTCTCTCTTTCTCTTTTCCCCCTCTCTCTCATGTCTCGGAACTGTAACACCAAAATTTCCTGTAGGCCATTAAAACCAAAATGACGTCTATCATGGAAAAGCGCCCTCGCGAGCGCCCTCAAAACGCGCCCGCAGCAAAACGCACCATTTCAATCGGCGCGCGAGCGAGCGCGAGCGAGCGCGCGGCTGGATGGAGACGTTCACCTGACAAACCCCCCCTCCCCACTCCCTCCCCCCTGGTTGCCCCGCCCCCTTCCTTCTCTTTCCCTGAGCAAAAAGCTCGTTAAAAAGAAGTTAAAAAAAAAAAACAGATTCTCGCGTGCGTGCACTTTATTCAAAAATTTTTTATCTCCAGTTACGTTCCATTTCCGTTGAAACTGAAATACGTTACAGCGCGTGCTATATCCGTTATAATAGTAGCTTTGTATAATAATAATAATAATAATAATAATAATAATAATAATAATAACAACAATAATAGGCCTACTACTACTACTATTAATAATAATAATAATAATAATAATAATAATAATAATAATAGGGGTTTCTTCTCTCTATTACTCTGTTTTCTAAGTCTAATCGGAGACTTGTTCATAATCAGATTTAAGCTTTGAATGTGAAATTTGTCCAGTATCTGTGTAACTTTATGAATGAAGTGTTGTGGTGGAAATATTGTTTGGATATTAGTGTTTCCTCGCAAACGCTCAAACAAATAATACCAGATTAAAACCAATTAAAAATCCTGTGCAACCGTTAATAACGCCATAAATGACAGGTGTGATCAAATCTGTGTGGTCTAAACTGGGTCATTTCTCTTCATACATCTAGGATTGCTGACTCTAGCTGTTTTAGGTAGGTTAGCAGATGACTTATTCATTTGGATGTTTGTTTTACGTGCCTTTAAATAATTGTAATCATTGATGTAACGTCGAGACATATGCACAACATTTATCGGTGTTTGGCGCCCACTAGTGTACAGGATCAGGAAAATGCCCAAGTGAAATGTTGTTCTATGTTCATAGGCTCTTGAATGATCGATTGAAATGATTGGTTTCCAAATTGTCTTCAGAAACAATACACCTTTGTGTACTCCAACAACAGCATTTTAAACTGAAGCATCTTGTGTGTCCTGCTAAATTTTGTCATTTCAATTCTCTAGTGAATTTCACTTTCTCTGGTAGAAAAGTGCTTAATGCTAGTCTAGTCTAATGCATAGATTAATTTGATGGGTGCATGTCAACACCACAGATGATTGCTTTAGATTACACGGGAAACCCAGCTTCTCGTAAAATTGATCTAAAATTCAGCAGTGAAGTGTTTGTCAAAGTGTCCGTTTTATTCATCAATCTTGGTGGAATTTAATATTTTAGCCAATCAAATGATCAAATATCTCACTGCAGTATATGTTTGTTCATTTAACTCAAGCTGTTTTCAGTGATCAGTGAAACCTGGTGAAAATATCCAGGCTTATTAATACTTCCAGATTGACTCAAAGAAGCTAAGGAACTACCATGTTTTACAATATATAAACTTGTGTATCTCTATATACAGTGGCCCCCCCAAAATTATTTGTACACTTAAACCACACATACAACTGTATGAATTTCATTGCATTAGAAAACAACATGTCAAACCAAGTGATGTATTTCAAATACTTTGGAGGTCTTTTTAAATCCCTTGCCAGACTCATAGGCATCCACAACCTTTTTTTCTGAAGGCCTTACAGAACTCTTTAGATCCTGGCATGATGACACCACACACCTCAATAACAAAGGGAACAGCAGACACTAGATATGAGAGGGGTATAAATAAGACCGGTTTTGAGAAGGATATAATAAGACAAATATGAGCAGAGAAGGCTGTGAAAAATTGTCTTTATTGTGTAAACTTTTGATCTTTTGTTCATGGATATCAAACAATTGCAAACAAAACACAGGTTTATCCCAAAATATCTTTGTTAGACATAGGTGTGCAACAATTATTGGCACCTTTTTAGTCAATACTTTGTGCTATCTCCCTTTGCCAAGATAACAGCTCGGAGTCTTCTCCTATAATGCCTGATGAGGTTGGAGAATACATGGTAAGGGATCTGAGACCGTTCCTCCATACAGAATCTCTCCAGATCCTTCACATTTCGAGGTCCACGCTGGTGGACTCTCCTCTTCAGTTCACCACACAGGTTTTCTATGGGGATCAGGTCAGGGGACTGGGAGGGTCATGGCAGGACCTTGATTTTGTGGTCAGTAAACCATTTTTGTGTTGATGCTGATATATCTTCTGGATCATTGTCCTGCTGGAAGATCCATCCACGGCCCATTTTAAGCTTTCTGGCAGAGGCAGTCAGGTTTTCATTTAATATCTGTTGATATTTGATAGAGTCCATGATGCCATGTATCCTAACAAAATGTCCAGGTCCTCTGGCAGAAAAACAGCCCCAAAACATTAAAGATCCACCACCATATTTAACCGTGGGCATGAGGTACTTTTCCATATGGCTACCTCTCTGTGTGCACCAAAACCACCTCTGGTGTTTATTACCAAAAAGCTCTATTTTGGTTTCATCTGACCATAGAACCCGATCCCATTTGAAGTTCCAGTAGTGTCTGGCAAACTGAAGACGCTTGAATTTTTTTTTTCTTCTATGAGAGTAGAGGCTTTTTTCTTGAAACTCTTCCAAACAACTTGTGGTGATGTAGGTGACTTCGGATTGTAGTTTTGAAGACTTTCTGACCCCAAGACACATCTAACTTCTGCAATTCTCCAGCTGTGATCCTTGCAGATTTTTTTGGCCACTCGAACCATCCTCTTCACAGTGCGTTGAGACGATGTTGCGTTGAATATACAATTCAAGTAGATAATATAGACACATGTGGAATTCCAGGTTGATTCATAACATTTCTAGTAGACTGGAACTTCTTAATTATTGCCCTGATGGTGGAAATGGGCATTTTCAATGCTTGTGCTAGTTTCCTAAAGCCACTTCCCATTTTGTGAAGCTCAACAACCTTTTGCTGCACATCAAAGCTATATTCCTTGCTCTTACCCACTGCCATGACTGATTAAGGGAATTTGGCCTATGTGTTACCTCATATTTATACCCCTGTGAAACAGAAAGTCATGGTTGAACAATTTCATGTTCCTAACCACCCAGGTGTACTAAAAAAATTAAAATATCAATGGGAATATACTTGAAACATATTTTTCTCATATGAATTCATAGAGGTGCCAATAGTTGTTGCACACCTATATTTAACAAGATATATTTTTGTATAAACCTGCGTTGTGTTTGCAATTGTTTGATATCCATGAGAGCAGAGTATTTTTTGTTGAATTCTTTTAAACAAAAGATCAAAATTTTAAACAATAGAGGCAATTTTTCCACAGATTTCTTTGCTTATATTTACCAAGGATGCTAATATTAGTGGAGGGCACTGTATGTATGTACAGGGGGTATATACATCTTTCAGCTATAACATTAAAACTACCTACCTAATATAGCGTGCGGCTAAAACTGCTCTGACCCGTCGAGGCATGGACTCCACAAGACCTCTGAAGGTGCACTGTGGCATCTGGCACCAAGACGTTCGCAGCAGATCCTTTAAGTCCTGTAAGACATGTTTGTCCAGCACGTCCCACAGATGCTCAATCGGATTGATATCTGGGGGATTTGGGGGCCGACTCAACACCTTGAATGTTGGGCACATTATTATATGAAAGAGGCCACTGCCATTAGCGAATACAGTTGTCATGAATGTGTGTACTTGGTCTGCATCAATGTTAGGTATGTCATACGTGTCAAAGTAACATCCATGTGAATGCCACGACCCAATGTTTCCCGGAAGAACATCGCCCAGAGCATCACACTTCCTCCGCCGACTTGCCTTCTTGCGTGTTTTGACACCTTTCTTTCACAGCCAGCATTCACGTTTTCAGCAATCACATCAATGATTCACATCAGCGAACCTTGGGCGTCTATGACCCTGTTGCCGGTTCACCGGTTGGCCTTCCTTGGACCACTTTTGGTAGGTACTCACCACTGCATAGCGGGAACACCCCACATGACCTGCCATTTTGGCAGTCTGACCCAGTCATCTACAATAGCTATCACAATTTGACCCTTGTCAAAGTCGCTCAGATTCTTGCCCTTTTTTCCAGCCTCCAACACACCAACCTTGAGAACTGACTGTTCACTTGCTGCCTAATATATCCCACTAATGTTATTCACTTCACCTCTCAGTGGTTTTAATGTTATGGCTGATCAGTGTATGCACTTGGTTTGACGTTATTTTCTTGGGAATATAGGGAATGTGTGAACAGAAGGTCAAGCGTTCAACACCACCAAGCTGACACTTTTGGGCCTTTGGGCCCTGGGATATTTACCTTGAGCAAGGCCCTTTACCCTATCTGCTCCATGTGAAATTCATTTTGGGGCCACTGGCGGTGTCTGTTATGAAAGGAGCTCAGTTTTAGCAACTCTACCTCAGCTAGATTAGTTTTTGCTGCCATCATGTGGTACACACACTCATTGTGTGAGGCTTTTCCTCCTCAGTGTCCTCACTAAAGAGTCACTGATTCTGCTTATTTCAGCTTTCATAGCTTTTGTTATTTATGTGAAACGGTATAATGTAGTTTTATATTCCTTTCCAATGTCTTAAGGTTCCAGTAGAGCTTAATGAGTGTCAGATGCAAATTTAATATCTATCAGGTAAACAGAAGGGGCTGAAGGGGCTTGGGGTAGTGTGTGTAGAGGTTAAAAATGATTGCACATATGTCTACAGGAAAGAGAGATAGAACATTTTTGTGAGTGTATTTTATAGGGTTGGGAAAGATACAGGGAAGAAAAGGGAAAGACCGCAAGACTTTTCCCCTTTCTTTTCCTGGTATATATAGACTACAGTATATGGTCATATGTATGTGGACACCTGACCTTCACAGGCCTTCCACTAACTGTTGCAACAAAGTCTGAAGCACTCAGTTGTTTAGAATGTCTTTATTTGATGCGCTATGTTGTTTATGAATGCTGGGAACACAAAGGGGGCAGTAACCAGTCCATATACCTTTAGAAAATATTCATTAAGATTGTGCTTCACTGGAACTAAGGGGCCCAAACGTATTCCAGCATGATAAGACTGAAGTTTGTGACAACACCTGCACGACCCCATTAATTGCTTCAGTGTTGGTAAAGACATTTCAGCTATAGCGAAAGTATTTATCCCTGCCCAAGGGCTTGGGTAACTGCCCTCTTTGTGTTCCCAGCATTCATAAACAACATCCTCAGGGACATTCTAAGAAAATTTGTGTTCTTGCATATACATTGAAAACACTTTGAGTTATTCCCCCTCTCAACAAGGTCCCGCAAAGACCTTCAGAGAGCCAGCTCTTCTTCAAATGAGAACAATGCAAATTTCATGTGCCTATGGTGAATTAAGGACCTTCAGAGATTCTTGTGTAATTTTCATATGAGGCTTATTAGTAGGTTCCGCTCCATTACTGCTCCTCTCACGTCACACGTGTTGTCATTACAATGTAATTAACCAACACATTTTTAAATGGAATATTTCTCAGTGAGTTACGTTGTACGGTTTGTTTTTTAAGAAATGTTAGAATCATAGATATTTGCATAGTCTGCAAATGATCATCAAGTGAAGCGAAGGGGGCCAAATGGTCTAAAAATAATTATGATTTAAACTAATGTATAACGCTAATAAAGATCATTCACTGTACTCCTTATTGTATAAGAGATGTGTTTGTTTTAAAATGAAAAAAATAAAAAATAAAAAAATGAATAGCACCCTCCAGTGGAAAATTTGAGTTGGGTTATAGAAAATTTCATCTCAAGTGGATAGACAGCTAAAGTTACACTGTAAGGCCAAAAGTATGTGGAATTCAGGTGTTTTTAGCCACACCTATTGCTAACTGGTGCAAATGGATATGGGGAATTTCTAAAAACAACAACAACAACAACAACAACAACAACAACAACAACAAAAAACCTGCCACAGCTTGAAATAAAAGATTTAAAATGAGTGTGTGACTGTTGCTGCAAATATCCCCCTTAAATGCTACAAATAGGGAGAATTGGGTTTTTTTTTTTTAGGTGATCTCCCCATTATTCTTATAGGATTCAAATGCACACGTGACATTTTAAGCACTTTCATCTGAAATCTGGTTGCAAACCTTTATTCTTGCTAAATCTGCACTAAAACACAATGCAAAGCACAGACCATAAGACACAGAAACACCCATTTTGTTTATGACACGCTGCGGAATTCCCCCTGCTACTCAGAGAAATAAAGAGACACGCCTCATCCTGATGGTGCTGCTGCTGTATAGTGCAACTAAAATATCTTTGTATTCTGTGGCATTAACATTACCCATCACTGGAACTAAGAATCCTAGCCCAAACCCTGACAAACAGCCCCAGACCATTATCCCATTATCCCTCAACCACCACACTTTACTGTTGGCACTACGCATTCCTGTAGATAGCGTTCTCCTGGAAAACCCAGATGCGTCCAGACTGATTCATCACTCCAGAGAAAATGTTTCCACTCGGTTTAAGGCTTTAAATTCACAATAGTAGCACTTACAGTTGACCGGGGAAGAGTGAGCAGGGCCGAAATTTCACAAACTGACTTCTGGCAAAGATGGCATCTTACTGTACTGTAAATGTTGCAGTGCCACATTTAAAGTCACTGTGCTCTTCAGTACGCCCCATTCTACTTCCACTGTTTCTCTATGGAGATTGTATGGTTAGCAATGTTAATAATTGGTGTGGCTGAAAACAACGGCATTCCACATACTTTTGGCCTTATAGTCTAAGTTTAGCTGTGTTTCTAAGTCCAGTTGTGTACATATAAATATAACATTAAGTACATATAAAGATAACCATTAACAGTTAACGTTCGGTTCCAAAAACGTAGGTAACTTTCAGGGTATCTAAGTAGCCATAGCAACTTACTCTCTGAATGTAACCTGGTCCAGAGCAGGTTATGTTTCAGGGTTAGTTTGTTTCAGAGAGCTGACGGAGCATTGCGTGCCATTTTGAAGAAACCTTTTGAAGCCTCCCATCGCCAACGTGACACATCATGGATGAGCGCTTAACACCGAGCACATTTTACGCCACAGGGAGTTCTCTGTATATAACGTGAGTGATGTAGAGCATGTGGAAAAGGCAACGGAGTGTAGAACCTTTCATACAGTATGCCTTGCACTCAAACGCTCAAACGGTTCCTACACAATTTCGTGCAGTTCCCTGGCCATAAACCACGATGAACCGTTGATGAAGATGGCATGAGGAACCTCCAGTGAACCAAAGAGATGGCAGGGTGGTACGAGATGTGATCTGAAATCAAAATCATTTCTAAAATCATGCACAAAGTGAACAGTCAAGTGTGGTTCATTGTTTCTTTATTTCCTGGAACTGGAAAAGACCTTTGTATTTATTGCTTTACCATTCAACAATAAAAGACAGAGTAATAATCTCTAGGCAAATACAATACTTTGCCCACCTTTAGCCAGTTCTCCAGCAATTCAATTTCAAGCCTGGCCTTTTTTAAGTTCAGCTTTTTTTTTTTTTTTTAAAACTCCATTTGAACTAATAGGGGCACTACAATTAAGACCGTACACACCAGAGGCAGTAAAATAAAATAAGCATGCATCACACACAAGTGAAACGTTGACGGTAAAGTGTTATTTCAAAATACCTTTTTCAAAAGGTGGCAGTGTTTATGGTCATCTTGAGTGTTTAAGGATATCACTGGAAACTTAAAAAAAAAAGTCATTAGTACTAATATGTTATACCTACATTTTACCAAGCTACTTATAACATGGGAGGTAGCTGACTCTGATGAACTGCTCCCTGGAATCCCATTGACCTTGGATCGCCCTTGAAAGGGACAATGCCAGCTCCTCATCTGAAGTGAGTGAAAGTGGTGGTGGTCCGCCATCCGTTTTACAGTCCTCAGCCTTCTTCCTGTTGGCTACATAGAACCTAGAGAAACGTTATTATAGAAGGTAGGCCCAAGTCGTCAGGTTACACTTTAGGAAATGTATGAAATAAATGAGAATGTGGTTTATTTTGACTTGGCTCCAAGTTCTTTAGATCCAGAAGGATTATACCTGACAAACTATGAAGCGTATATATATATATATATATATATATATATATATATATATATATATATATATATATATATATACACACACACACACACACACACACACACACACACACATATATATATATATATATATATATATATATATATATATATATATATATATATATATATATATATATAAAAAAGACATGCATAGTAGGCTGATTGGCATGTCTAAAGGGTCCATAGTGTATGAATGGGTGTATGAGTGTGTATGTGATTGTGCCCTGCGATGGATTGGCACCCTGTCCAGGGTATACACCGCCTTGTGCCTGATGCTCCCTGGGATAGGCTCCAGGTTCCTCGTGACCCTGAAAAGGATAAGCAGTATAGAAGATGAATGGATATATATATATATATATATATATATATATATATATATATATATATATATATATATTCCCCCTTATCCTTACTGGGTCGCCGGGAACCTGGAGCCAGGGGGCATGGGGCACTAAGCACGGGACACCCTGGATTAAAACCTCTAACCTTGCTTCGCTAATGTATGCGGCTCGCTTTTTCTCACCCTGGGTTTCTATGGTAACTCCTGAAATCGGCAACCCATTGACAATGTCTTTATGTACACAACGTGCACACGCATTACCTCTGAGTTAGCAATAGGAGGCTGATTGAACTAACTCCTCACAGGTGTTCTGGAGTAGTTACCGAACACCAATGTTCTCCTCACAAGTGTTTGGCAACTATTGGTAACCTCCTAAGTCTGGACGCAAACATTGCTTACCCTGAGTAAGCAATGTTTGGGTTAATCAACCTAGAGTTCAGGGTTTATGTGACGGTAAGTTAACCTTGCTTTCTGGAACACCCCCCTGACCTACACACAAAATGGTGGTCTGTGTAGGCATACATATAAGTGTACCTGCTCCTTAAATTCACACAGTTCATTGTGTCATGGTGTTCAAAAATTAAGATTCAATTTACAATGTACAGTGAAAGAATTTGGTAATAAAAGCAACTCAATGCTTCCCGTAAGCCTGGGTCTAGGGTACAATTTGCAGCATGCTATGGGGGTCTGCGTAGAATTTCCTAAGGTATTAGACTTTAAACCGGGTGTTAGGCTCCCCGAGCCTGTGTTGCATGGTGGGGGTACATCAGTGTATAGTTTAGTATGCGTCTGCAGTGGGAGGGAAGTATTTGAGGATAAGCTAGAGGGATGATGAGGGGTAATACCCTAACATGAGCTTTTTTCCATCTATACTTATATGATCTCTGCTTCTCTCTCTCTCTCTGAGCACCGAGATTGTGTGTGTACAGTAAAGCAAAACAAACAACAACAAAAAACTGAGTGAGTGAGGAATATTTGTACTATTTATCATAATACCACTGATGAAAAATAAAAAAAAAGCTCACATTTTATCTTACCCTTGGTCTGCTATGTTCTCTGAGCAGTGTAATGCTGGAATTATTACAGGGATGTTCTTAAAAATTGGAGAATCCTGGAGGAACTTTAGCCATTGGAGAAACACTAGGTAGGCACGTCGATCACCTAGACGTCAGGACTACTGTCTTCTGAGGTTACTCATTTGAGACGAATTTGTGGGCAAAATAGTGGCATCGTTGAAATCCAAAACGTGATCTTCCAATGATGGAAGAAAAACATTCCACAGTTTGGAAGTTGTAGTCTTCTAAGAGAGACTAAATCTATAATTATGCTGCCATTCACACCTACAGCTAAACATAAAGACATTATACAAATACATAGAAAAATATATAGTCATCTGAATTACTTTTTTTTTTTTTTTTTTTTTACAATAATACAATATTATAGTTACATTTTAATACTTTAAAGCATTGTGTTTAGGTAATATTATCATGACAGGGGGATGTTGCTTTTAGTAAATGAAATGACAAGGGATTAAGGGGTTAATAGGCTGTGAATCATCCACACATCTGCAGTGTGTTTAGAGTTCATAACAATGAATTTCTAGTCAGTCCCGCTCTGTTTCAATCCCAGTTGGAATGTGTTCACTGCTAAATTATTGGTGCGAAGTGACAAAACACCTGCTAATTTGAAGCAGTTACAATGAACAACTACTATGTAAATTTCACACTGCAATAATCTATACGTTTTTGACAACCTATACAATAGCAACCATGACAATGCCAACCGAAAGTGACAATGAGTTTATCAGTACACATCTTGAAAAGGTTTGGAATAGTTGAACATTAGATAGTCCATATAGTAGAAGTCATATACCCTCTGCCTGTCTGAGGCACTGAGCTGTGTGAAGTAACGCTGCGTGATGTGTGTGGAAGTCCTCGCAGCTTCTGGGTTTCTGTCCTTGAAGGTGGGGAATGTGAGGTTTTTTGGAGCACCCACTCTATCCAAGAGGAAGTTAGCTTCCTCCTCAATAGTCTCAAATTTGCCGACGAAGTCATAATCGAGCAGGCATGGACTGCAGAGCTGACTTACTGGCTCCCAGTGGATGTCCATGCCGATAGGACGGTGTACATCCAGCAGGTAGCGGATAAACTCCTGAAAAGTGACACCGCTGCCTGTCCTGAGTGCTGATTTGGATGCATTCACCCTGTACTTAGAGATTATTGGCTTGCCAAACACAGGGTGGTAGTAGGAGTTTGGGCTCTCAAATTTGTCCCTGAATGCTGAGACCAGACGCTCCATTGGCTCTCGAATGAACAGCACCTTGGTGTAGGAACGGAGGCGCTCAGAAACTGCATGCTGGTCAAAGCTGTCTAGTCGTGGTAGGTGGTTGCCGTAGTGGACAGTGTCGTGGTTTATCTTGTCTGTGGAGGATGCAACACCAGCAAGCACCATCAGCACTCGCTTCCAATTGGAGCAGCCTGCTTTGGGCACTTCGCAGTAAAGTAACTTGTGCCTGTCCTCTACATAGATGCGAGACACATGATGTGGTGTTATTGTTCGCGAGATGTTGCTCCGGTATTTCGCACAGACCTCTTTAATCAGGCGATGACGAGTTTTCTGCGTATGGTAGAAGTGCTGCCAGCTCCTGGGTGTAGGCTCTGATGATGACGTGGAGTTGACGTGGAGTGACCGGATTGCCGCGCTGGTCTTGAGAAGTTTCCGGTGCCGTTTTGTAACACGATGAGAAGCTTGATTTGGTTTGTTCCATTTCATAGCCGGAAACTGCATCGGTGAGATATAGTTATCAGCACTTGGTTCGTTAGGTCTGTGTTGTCTTCCCAAGGGAACTGCAGAGAGGCCGCCTGTAAGGTTGCTGTCCTGCTGGGCACACAGCTCCTGCACAGGACAGCAAAAGATAATAGTACAAGAATATGGGGTTGAAGTTATTTATTTATATGGAACTGTTTTCAGTATACTATTTTTTTTTGTCTGATAAAACATTTGTTTACCGGTTTGATTACAGGAAACAAATACATTTTTTATTTTATTTTTTTAAATGCACTTGTTTATAGTGTAACTATTATCCTGTGTCATATAACTATGTATACCGCCCCATATTTAAAAGGTTTATCTATATGTAAATTATAGTCAGAAATTCATAGTATTACTATTAGTGTAGTATTTTCTAAAGCAAATACTACAATATAATTAAATGAATGATGAAAATAAAATGATCATGGATAACATGGATGGTAGTAATAATAATTTGCTGTTCTGTAATCAGCCACATGATGGTGGACTTTCCTTACATATATCAGGTGAAACTTTTTTTTACCTTTTCTCTGCGGGGTCACCTTGGTACTTAATTCAAGATTACAATCCGGTTGTGTACTACCTAATATTAATGGCATACCAGCACATGGTAATACCCTCCTGTAGAAATCTACTGTCCAGGTTACTAATAATTTCCACCTACTTCATTTTATATTATTATTATTATTATTATTATTATTATTATTTTTCCATCTGATCAATTTGTTTTGCAAAGTATTGCCATATTCATTGTGAGCCCATTAGTCTGTTATATGCTTTGTATTTTAGACTTTGGATTTCTTTTATTATCTCAGTCACCCATATGCCTAAGTTAGTTAAACTTTAGGCAGTGTTATTTTACCCTGTCTTTGGGCTTTGTAATTTGGACCTTGTGGTTTTCAAATAAACTACTTCGACTGTCTTGTGAACATTTTCACCTTAAAGAGGGGTTCCAGCAGAGATTCCTAACCTACAGTTGGCAATGTTGGTTCTAGAAATCCTGAGCACAGGGATTTGGACTACCACTGAGGAGTTACTCCGAATCTCTCAACATTGTGAGCACAGATGGTAGAAAAATGAAGTTCTTAATAGTAATCCAGGAAGCTCTAAATGACCTTTGATTTAGCTAGTGAAGCATATTTGAAACAAACTTGACAGAAATCAATAAAACAATAATCATCAGATAAACAAAATATTCAAACTCCACACATACATGTTAGCATACATTTCTTTTGGCAAGTCAATTAGATGAATGAGAGTCAATTAAAAATAAATGAACTTTGGTCTGAATGATCCAACTGAACTCTACGACAACAACAAAGGAACCGGTGAAGGAGTTGGAGGCATTAGGCACCAAAATATATATACATCGACCATTCATAAGAGTCCTACACTGCCTCTTATGGGAAAATAAAAACTCCATGAGTCCTACTCCATGACCAATGTAACAAAAACCAGAATGAATTTTGCAGGTGATCACCAGGACAAAGACCTAGCCTTTTGGAGGAGTGTTCTTTGGTCAGATGAAACAAAAATGTAATTGCTTGGTCATCATGTTCAGCACAAAGTATGGAGAAAAAAGGACGAGGCTTTTAATCTGAAGAACACAATCCCAGCTGTGAAGCATGGTGGTGGCAGCATCATGCTGTAGGGGTGTTTTGCTCTAACAGAAACTGGTACACTTCAGAAAATAGATGGTATCATGAGGAAGGAGGATTATCTAGAAATACTGAAGGAACTCCAAGAAAGTCATCACCCAGAAAGTTAAAACTTGGTTACAAACAGGGTCTTCCAGCAGTACAGTGATCCTAAGCATACATCTCAAGTTGTAACGAAATGGCTTAAAGAGAACAGAGTGAAAGTACTGGAGTGGCCGTCACAAAGCCCTGACCCGAATCCCATATAAAATTTGTTGGCTGAACTGAAAAGACAAGTCCAAGCAAGGAGGCCCACAATCCTGACTGGGTTAAGCAATTAAAAGGTGAATGGTTAACTAAATGAAAACGGCCTCTTAACTATTATTGGGAAATTACCTCTAGATAGACCTCTAGTCAAGGTATATACCCTGATTGACTTAACACAGGAAATGCATGCTAACATGGAATGTGCGGAGTTGTGAAAAATGTAGTTGTGAAAGCTTAATGCAGCTGTATGTAAAGGTTTGGTCCCAATAATATAATATATATTTATTCTCTCACCTCTCTCATCTGCCATGTCAAGCCATTGAAATTGACCCCTGGAAGACAGAGAGACAGAGAGCAAGAAAATTAGTTATTATCCAAACTTCTACCTGCATCATAACATCAGATGTTTCATCCAGAGTTTGCAAAGGAATGACACAAAAGTCTTGAGAGCAAGGCAAGACATTTCTAGCCGAAAACCGAGGCATTATATTGTACCTATTTAGAGACAACTTGGGACTGTACCATAGACCTCCTGCCCAGAACAACACCTCTCTGTAGCTTGGTCTATCCTCTGTCTGACACTTACACCTGTGCTATGGAAGCTTATAATGCAGGAGGTCCTGGCCTTGAGGGTACGGGCATCCTTCTGCAGTAGTGGTTTCTTCTTCATGGACAAAAAGGATAGACAGGTCTGAACTCTAAGGACTACAGAGGTCTGAACACCGTCACTGTAAAGTACAACCTTATCTGAACCAGAAAAGTGGAAGACTGCATCACATCACATCACATCTTCAGGTCACTATAAATATTTAGTCATGTGATATGGACTGGCCAATACCCCCTTTGTAATTCAGGCTTAAGAGAATTAAGTATTGAAAGACTTCCTGAATTGTGTTGTTACAGGTTACATTGATGACATCTTCTCAGTTCATGAACCGTCATCTTTCCAGCACGTGAACAAGAACACACACAACATGCCAGGATGGTATGTTGTTGTTTCATGGAAAATAGCCACTATGTTAAAATTGAGACTCCACAATCAGCGGGTTATAAGATTGCATGTCCGTTTTCATCCGGCAGTCAGAAGGCAACATTTTCAACGTGCGTATGGTCTGCTTGGCCACCAGGAACCTCTTCCCAAGACTTACACAAGTTAAATCTGAGATCTGCGAAATCCATAGTCATGCACAGCTGGTAATCTCATGCTTCACTCTTTACTCTGGTGACCTTGTAATGAGTTCATCACCTTCTGGCTACTATACTGCTTGTTGTAGATCCTCTAATGCAGAGTGGTTGGTATTGCAGGACAGGTTAGCTGTTCTGTGAGATGTGCACTACTAAAAATGCTTCGGAAAACATGTTCACTGTAAGAGCACTCAGAGAACACAGCAACCCTAGGGTAAGGTTGCTGTGTTTGAACTTAAACGTTTAATATAGCACGTGTCCTTGAGTTCAGTGCTATCTGCATGTTCGGTTCGCTGCTGATTAGAGAAAGGGAAAACAGAACACGTAAAGACAAGGTTCATGTGTGCCTGATTATCCCTCCTCCCACTGCATCCCTGCCCTAAGCCATGTTCCAACCAACCCGCTACTGCTAGATATCGACAGTTTTGAACTTTTGCCTCTTTTTGAGTATGTGGAGTAACATGCATTCAGTTGACGCAACATGATTAACAAGAAGGTTTATTAAAATTAACTCGCAAAGAAATAATAATACTAATACTACTACTACTAATAATAAAAAGAAGTAATCTGAAAGACATGTCTATTTCTAAGTAATGAAAAGTTTGTCTGAATCCACTGTACTGATCAGGGAAAAACTGCACCTGTTTAAAATGTTTCGTTTTTTTTTTTTTCTTTAAAAAAAAAGTGTGACTTTGTTGATAACGTTCAAAACTATTTACCTTTTCTAATAAAAGAACCTTTTTGGTACACGACCCCTTAGATGAATATTTTTTTTCAGGGAAGAGCAGCTGCTGTTCTGCATTTAAGTGACATAGTTATCACACTGAACAAACAGAAAAGAGTATAAAACACTGCCGTGCCTCTGCTAATGTATTTTCATACAATTTCTACTTGGTGATTTGAGGTAAGAACACCTACTCTACTAACACATATAATCAATTTGTTTGTGTTACATCTAAAATAGCAATACATATTTCTTCGATTTGCCAATCACACACTTTCCCTGCCATTATGCCTGGTCTCAATAGTTCAGTTTCAGTTGTATAGTGCTTTTAACAACAAAGCCACAAAGCAGCTTTACAGAGATCCGGATGTGGATTTCGATCCCTAATGAGGGAGCCAGACATGACGTCGGTAAGGAAAAACTCCTTGAGAAGAAGACAGAAGATTCTTGAGAGGAACCATTTTCTTCTTTGTGACACAAGATAGTAGTTTTGTGGTACTCAAGACCGACCGAGTGATCCCTAACCTCCCAATGCAATAACATAAAATAGGATTACACTACAGCACATGCTAGAAAACTGGACTACGCTTAACATGTCCTATGAATGTCCTGTGTACTTCTCAACTACTCAACTCCTGCACTCAAAATGTACGTGATTGAACCCTAACCCTAACCCCAGGCCCTTCATGAGTCACACGGATGAGGGAATTGGCACTCCCATACCAACTCCCGAAACCAGAGGACCATAGTTGAGACCTCCCACTGTATACTAACGTATCTGCCTCCCTCTACAGGACGTTTGGTGTCATGTTTGTGTATAAGGTGACTGTGTGTCTGCTGGCCCTGCTGCTGGTCTGTTCTGCAGAGGAGGTGAGAGACATGCATGCATACTGTATATTACACTTATTTATTTGACGGGCACCTTCATCCGAAGTGCCTGTACACAATCTAAACATCAAAGCACCTGTTTGAAAACTACTCACTGAAAAATTCAGCTCGGTTGGACCAGCTAGCAGCTGCCAAAACACGGGCCACGCTGGTAGACCATCTTTGTTATCTGCTGCATTATTTTCCAGCTTTCTTATTATTTCTAGTCTACAAAGTAGTAGAAACAGTCCTTTCTACCAGCACTTACCAGCTGGCAAAGATGGTCTACCAGCTTGGCCTGTGTTTTGGCAGCTGGAAGCAGGATTTTTCAGCAAGGTGAGCCATAGCAGATGTGAGAAGACCTTGTTGTAGAAGAACAGAAGGAGCAGCACCTAATCTAAATTTTATTAGTATTCATTGCACTTATAATTGTTTTTGTTTGTTTTTCATGTGCTGTCTGTTTTCTGTGCACCATGGTAAGTCATGTGCTTTAATGTTACAATGATTAGTCATGAATGAAATTCCATTCTGGAGGCATCTGCCATAGTAGCTGCATTCATTGGAGGTACTCCTTGCTGACAAGGAATGACAAGGAACCTTGACAGACATCATAGTCCACGCCCATCCTCCTAGACACCCACACTCTCAACAGCTTTGTTTTCTGCTAAATACAACTACGCTGCTAGTAGCGCTGATATCTCATTTAATCACAACGACAGTTTGGCCTTGCACGTCTGTCAAAACTATCAAGGAATTTTGGTTTAGCGGACAGAATTATGGCCTGCCAACGAATATATGCAATGCTACCTTCAAATTTAGCCTAAATAATGAAAATCAAAGGGCAGATGCCTTCTAAATGGGACCAGCTTTTAATACAGAATAAACAAACAATCTGCTTAATGAGCCACTATTCAATCTGCTAATGTTTTGTCTGATAGCTGTTGAGGACCCGCTTGCTGATCTGTCTGTGGGAGAGCGGCTCGAGAGAGTGAACAGTATCAACAGTATGTACACGCTCAGGCACACTTACTGTAACACTCACTCTTAGAGGGTAAAGAGTCCACCACTGCCATCATGCAGTATATTAAAAAATGAGTCATTATGTACAACAACCTACAGTTGTAACATTACATATTTATTAACACTGGTATTTTATATTAGAAAAACATTGTAAAAATATGATAAAAATGTTATATGTGTTAGATCGTGGTGTAGATGAACCCGAGCTGATTGAAGGAGACATTGCGGTTTATGATGACAACGGGAGAAACGCTGATCCCTGCACGTCCCGTGATTGCATGTGGCCAAAGTCGAGTGATGGCAAAGTCTATGTACCCTATGTCATCGCCAATCACTACAGTATGTAGATGTGGATATTATATTGTATTATATTACACTACCAGTCAGAAGTTTAGACACACTCATTCTTTATTATTATTTCCCCCCCATATTTTAGAATAATAATAAAGTCATCAAAACTCTGGAGTAACACAAATGGAACTATGGGAATTATGTCGTGATTAAAAAAAATCCAAAATAAATCAAAATAATTTAGTATTTTATCATCTTCAAAGTAGACGCCCTTTCGCCTAGAAATTTCCGGAAATGTATTCTTGGCGTTTTCTCGAGCGATTTCTTGAGGAATTTCCCCTGAGATGATTTTTAAGCAGTATTAAAGGAGTTCACACCGATGCCGGGCTCTTATCACCTGCTTTTCGGAATATTTCGCTCCATGTCGTCCGTTTAAATAAAGATTTATTTGTAAATAAAATGTTAGTTTTAGTCTAATGAAAGAAATGAATACGTCGGCACGATTATATTTTAACACTGATTTCAGATCAAAAGGTTTTTAAGATCATGAGAAACATTTCAGTCGAGCGTCCACAAACTTTTGACCGGTAGTCTATATTATTTTATATAACATAATTACATGTTATCAACATAATATATAATTAAAACATGATTATTATTATTAAAATAATATTTTTTCTACTGTTCATACATACAAATGATTTTGACTCATCTGGAGTCTGATCAATTTGTGCTATCATATAATATAATGCTAAAATAATATTATTTATCATCACACATTTACTGTACATTCACGTTGAAGTAGCACACTGAGCAAAATGACTGACCGAATAGGTACTCTGTACACCCTCAGCCGATCGCGAGCGGCAGATTATCCAGCGAGGCCTGGAATCTTTCTCCTCCATCACCTGTATCCGTTTTACTCCACGCTCCAATGAGAGGGATTATATCAGCATTGAGTCTCTCACTGGGTATGCACATGTATGATTTTCCTTAAAATGACTTTGCTCCAAGGGGACAGTGACACCCCGTTCAGCCATGCACAGCCTATACGCCATACTATAGTTAGTATTATCCATCACTTAATATTGAAGTGCATTTCGTAGTGAATATCTTAGAAAAGTTATTAACATTTAGAACCAGTTTCTGATAAAATATAGCATTACTGTTGTTACAGTACTGTCGTAATATAAAACCAACGTGTCATATTAACGATAAAATCCTATTCTTTTTGCAGATGCTACTCTTATATTGGACGCACCGGTAAAGCACAGACGTTGTCCCTGGCTCGTAGCGGCTGCATCTACCATGATACCGTCCAGCATGAGCTTCTTCATGCTCTGGGCTTTAATCACGAACAGACCCGCAGCGATCGAGACAGCTACATCCGTGTTGCCTGGGAGAACATTATTGAGGGTATAGATTGAGGATTTATGCACTTAGAGTATAGCGATACATTTATGAAGGAATGCAACTTTTTCAGTCAAATCTGAAAAAGTTCGAAAGTGTGAAAAAGTATTTGCCCCATTCTGATTTCTTCTGTTTTTGTGTACATCTCATACTAAATAGTTTTAGATCTTCAGGCAAAATACAACAGAAAACAAAGGCAACCTGAGTAAACACACAATACAGTTTTTAAAAAAAAAGTTATCCAACACATATCACCCGTGTGAAAAACTAATTGCACCCTTAAACTTAAAATCTGATTGTGCCACATTTAGCAACAATAACTGCAACTAAACGCTCCCGATAACTGGAGATCAGTCTTTCACTTACTTCTAGGACTAGGACTTACTCCTATGCTTTGGATCATTGTCTTGCTGCATAATCCAGTTGCGCTGGAGTTTCAGCTTACGGACTGAAGACCGGACATTCTCCTTTAGGATTTTCTGGTAGAGAGTAGAATTCATGTTTCCCTCAATCATTGCAAAAATGTGAAGGCCCTGAAGCAGCAAAGCATCCCCACAACATCACACTTCCACCACCATGCTTGACCATAGGTATGATGTTGTTTTTGTTGAATTCTGTGTTTGGTTTACGCCAGATGTAACAGGATCCCTGTCTTCCAAACAATTCCACTTTCGACTCATCAGTCCACAGAACATTCTCCCAAAAGGTTTAAGGATCATCAAGGTGTTTTTTTGGCAAAATCTTCTTATGAGTTAACAGTGCTTTTCGCCTCACCACTCTTCCATGGATGCCATTTCTGAACAATTTAGAATGAGACATACACAAAAACAGAAGAAACCAGGATGGGGGCCAATACTTTTTCACAGCACTGTATTTACAGTGGAGGGGGGTTGTTTCCTCATCAGGCAAAGAACACAATTTCAACAAGAAGGCCACTCTGAACCAGGGTACATCTTACGACTACAACTCCGTCATGCAATACCACAAGTCAGTCAATCACCAAACAGCTACTCAATGCATTTTACATGTGCAGTATATTATGATTTTATGACCAATGGACACTTTTAATTTAACACCTGCTCATTAATCTGAGTTGAAATGACATGCAAAACAGAAAATATTGACTTTGTTATTTGATATTTCAGAACTGCTTTCTCTAAGAATGGCCAGCCCACCATGATCCCCATCCCTGACCCCAATGTACCCTTCGGAACGGCGAGTGAGATGAGCCAAACTGACATCCTCAGACTCAACAGACTCTACCAGTGCTGTGAGTCATTCTGTTGCACAGTTGTAGCAATAGTCTTCCTTTATGCACTGCATGTGCTGTTTGTATTACAGAATGTTCTAGAATGGTCTTGATCAAAGAAGAGAAACGAATTATTCATTACAATTTTAAACATTTTTCTCTGTGTGCAGAAACTGCTGAGCGCTGCAGATGGGCAATCATTCAGGTGGCCTCGGACTGGATAACTTCAGGATAATAATAAATGGAAACTAATAAAACTGGATGATAATAAATTCACTCATTTGTTGCACTCAATACAAAAGTCAACACAAGTTTCTCAAAATCAGTTGTTTAAAAAATTGTTGTTGTTGTTCAGTGCAAAGCTATGCTATGTACACAACCCCTTTGTTTTACGTAGGTACTCATGCGATATACCTTTGGAAAGCTAAGATTCTTGTGATTCGATTGATTATAAACAGTTTCAAGATACAATCAAAACAGCATCTACATTCAACGTCGCTGTCAGACCACCGACATACAAACAAACACTTACAAAACTGAGGTAACTCACTTATGAAGCCTCATAGTAGTCCACTGATCCATAACATCCTGTCAAAAACAGTCTTGTTACACTGGCAAAGGTCTAAACAATCCAATTATATAAAAATATTTAGTCCGAAACACACAAAAAAAATCTGTAAATACCCACGGACTGTTGCTGCGTCATTTCAAATTACTGGCAGATATGCCTAATCTTTCAATTTTCTCCATTATAACTTCTGTTTGCTTGTGAATATCCCTAATTGCTTCATTTCAAAATGGCCACTGAGCTCTGCCCTTTCGTTTGACACCTCATTTGAACCAATAGGAGCTGTCCATGTCCTGTCCATAGCCTTCCATAGCCAATGAGAGTCTGTGCTGAAGGTAAGTGCCTTCCCCTTTTTCCTTTGTGAACAGCTCGAGCGTATTGCAACCGAGTTTATGGATGACTGGCACAACGTATAGCCAATGAAATTCTGAAAAATATGATACGCTGCTTCATGAGTGAGTTTCAACACTTCAATTTAAAAGTCCCTGCGAAAAGCTGCGTAACCAGTGGCATAAAAGCGTGTAAAAGTGAGCAAAGGTTTCAATTATGAATATACTGTATATATAAATATACATTTTGTAGATTGATGGATATGTGATATGATAGCTCTTAGTGTCACCTTTCATTACTGCACCAAATTATGAGAAAAATCAAGAGAAGTAGCCTTATTATCTTAGGTATGTGTACATGGTTACCAAGGGCCCTTTGGAGTCTCCAAAAGGTGATTTTGGTAAAACGCATGGATATATCCTTAGAAAGTCATGTGCAAAATATAAATTTTCTTTGGTATTGTTATCAAATTTGAACTTGGACTAGGAAAGGCCTCATGCTGTGGTCTAATTGTGCTCCCAGCTGTTGTCATCTGCAGGCATCCGTATGCAAAAATAAATAAATAAATAAATAAAATCGGGCGGAAAAAAACCCTTCTTGTTCAGTGTGTTCAAACTGCTATTACTCAATACCAATAGCACTTGCAGCGACTCTGACTTCACAGTGTCACCTTTCAAAATAGACCAAAACCATGCATGTACTAAATGGTTCAAGAACAGCTTTAATTTTACTTTGGGTATGCCATGGATAGGCGTTTTAGGCTAATTTTACAGGAGCTTAAGTGAGTACGATCTACATATAGGTAACAAACGACTCGTTCAAGGATCTGTTCACTCTAAACTCCTCCTTTCAGAGAGCCTACCTTGCTCTGATTGGTCATTTGTCCCAGTCTGTTGTGATTGGTCTACCACTTACAGCACCTGTCGGAAAGGAAACGCCCACTACCATATCTGAATTTAAGCTGTTCAGAATTTCTTTTGGGAGACAATTACTTGTCTTGCCCTTTGATTTTTTAAACTTTGCAGACTTTTTACATTCACAAACAGCAATATAAGACACTACATGAATGTTTATATCTGAAAAAGCATAATAGGTGCACTTTAACTTATAGCCTCAATATAAGGTCTCCATGCATAGTTTGCCAGCACCTCGTTGGTTGTGTTCGTCAGTGGATCCACTTCTTCTGGTGCGCAACACTTCCAGTCTTTTTGAAATTGTTAATAAGTTTGGCAACAGTGTCGTGTGCGATGTACTCGCCATTTTTCACGTTAAAGTCCATTCCAATCATCCGACAATTTCCTGATCCAACCATGAGAATGATTTCAATATATTCTTATTAATATATTCAATATATGTGTTCATTTTGCCTCTGTACGGAGACTTTTGGGACATCCTGTATATTAACTTGTGGCCGCACCTTATTAAAAAATACCCACCATGCTAATACTACAGAAGCCTAGTAGTTACTCTTGCTCAGTTCACTTCTTCCTTGTTTTAAGGCCGGACCAGCAAAATGGGTGAGACATGCTGTATCCTCCAGGCTTCAGTCATGTCCATCCATAACATCAATGTTCAGCTAATTTACACTCATTATTCAGTCCAAGTCCAAGTGATATTCACATACAGCATGACCATCACGATTACAGCTATGCTTAAAGCTTAAAGTGACTGGAACTGCAGGAAATGACAAGGGTTTCATCTCCAGCGGAGCTTTGGCAGTGTTTTCTTTAAAAGCTTTAAGTGTTTCTGCAGTTGTTCTCTTAGAGAGCTGTAGAGAGAAACTCTAACGACATAAGAAGTAATTTCTTAAAGCAGTAACTCGGGCTACCGTATGATTACAATGACAGCACTGACATGTTATAACACACACACACAGAAAGTGGAATAAGCAAGGAGTGTAAGTAAGTAGTAATTATATGACTCAGAAGCTCAGTGTCCATCATTTATGAAGAACTGAGAGAGAGAGAGAGAGAGAGAGAGAGAGAGAGAGAAACACACACACACAGAGGCTGAACAGTTAGTCACAGATTATTTTGATTGCTGCACTTTGGTAAATGAGAAACACTCTGGCTAATTAATGTAATTCACCAACATAAACTCTGCATCACAAACATTAATGCTCTTTAACGAAAACTCAGGTGCTTGTGCAGGGAGGTCACAGACCGTCCCTCACACACACTGTATAATACAACACAGTGCAGCTATATTATCTAATATAGCAGGACATGTAATTATCGTGCTGGCAGAACATGGACCGGGCACCAAAGCACTATGCTTAGACCCCCCTGTGTATAGTATTTAGCGCTGATGGAGAGAACAGAGTGTATGAAAGCTGTCGGTCAGTGTTTTATTGTCTCTGCTGCAGTAGGTGTGTGTGTAGACCGTGCACACCAAACGAAGGTAATTTTGATTGTAGATCTGCACTTACACAGCCTGAGAGGTTTGGAGTGGAATGACACTGAAGCTGCTGGGAATTTCACTGTTTCGGTGAGCTGTTTATCTTCAAACTTTAGCCCTCTGTTCAGGTCAATTTATCTTAGAACTATAACATTAAATGTCCTATTTATATTACAGAGGTGATGTGTAGGTCTGAGTTTTTCCCCCTTCTTTTGGCTGCGGCCATTTTTCTTTGATCACTGTGCAATATTGATTCTGGCACAAGTTTTATGCCAGTTTCCCTTCCTGGTGCAGCCCGCCCAATTTTCCGGGCTTGGGACCCTTGGGACTGGTGCAACCCTCCACTGTGTGAGGGATCTGAAAGTAACGTGTAAAACTGACCAATGTTTGTAAATGTGAAAGAAAATATGTGACTCCCATTCCTCATAAATAAATTGGGGCAGCCTTCTGTACGACTCTGAATGAAACATTTCCTGCAGAGCTCACATTTTTGTAGTCATTGGGATGGCTCAATATGGCAACCGTTCACTGTTTCCACCTAAGATTTGCATTTCTATGTATGAGCTCTACCTTGTCCTCTACACTTTCCACTGTCACGCACATGAGTGGATTTTTGATGATTAAAAAAAGCATGCATTTCCTTCAAGGCTCCCTGGATAATTCTGGCACGTTCATGCCATTCTGTTGGTGGCATTTGAGCCATTGAACAGCCAATAATCTCTGACAAAAAAGAATGGTGTTAGAATGGTGCTTTGTGTGGCATGGACAAAAAAATACCATTTGAAAAAATATTCAGGTGCTCAACTTTACATTGCCAGAAATGCCTTTTCAAATACTCATAGCACTGACATCAATAAAAGGCATCTAATATTTGGTAAAATTAACAGCATGGCCGAGGATCCTCAGCCCTCGGGTTTTTCGCTGTCCCACAGGAGTAAGTGGGTTTGTGGTTTAAAGGATGTCGCCCATTGATTCCCAAAGAGTCGACTATATTTGGATGTTAATGCTGTGTTACCATCCACACCAGTAAAGGACAAAATGACAGGCAACCATTCATTTTCTATGCGCATGCGTGACATGACATGGAGCTGTGATTTCAGTGAGATTTTCTTAATTCGATGCACATTAGATATGACACGGTAAAGCAGCAAATCGAAAAGACTGGCTCAAATGATTCCTGGCACCGATCCGTGGTCTGACGTCTCTTTAGTTCCCCAATTAAAACCTTAGTTCTTTACAGTTTGATGAGCGAAAAAAAAGAAGAAAAACCTAACTGTCTATCCATCTTGTCCTGTCATAATTAAATGTGTATAGAGACAACACAAAAAAGTAAACAATGCTTGAAAGTTAGTAGCAGAGATCGTGCGTGTCTCTGGGTGAGTGTACCGTACACATCTAGAACTTTCTAGATATGCTAATCTGCCAACAGAGCTAATATGAAGTCAAGCACTCAACTCAGAACAACCCATTTCCCCAGTGATTATCGCATCATTCAATTTGTGTTTAACTAGCTAGCTTTAGAAGCTGTATATATATATATATATATGTATAGATTCACCAATTTCTCATTGGAAGCAGTTTTGGTAATTACACATCCACAAAGCACAAACTCCATGCAAAGCAAGTGTTTTGGAGTGTGTTTGCAGTTGGCTCTGAAATAAATGACCAGATTGAGAAAATGTGACCGTGATTAGAGATTCAGCTCAGTGCCATGATCCACAGATCTTTCTATGAAGGCTACATGTATAATGAACTAAGAGTACATACATAGACATGCTATAATTCATTCCTAAGGCATTATATACTTTGTTAAAATTATTTATGAAAATGCATTACAGCTGATAGCATTATTTATAATGCACTATATAAGCTGTATATTTATAAGCTGATATTGCCAATATCAAAGAAATGTAGTATATGTAAATATATCATAATGCGCTAGGGATGCAACCAAATATGAATACGTTTTTTCAATTGAACCGGTAATGTGATCTAAACAGATACAAATACGGATATGAATAGGAGGTATACTATTTTTTATTATTATTATTATTATTTTAAGAAAGCTGGCCAGAAATCTAGTTGTGCATCGGTCTGAGTTGTGTATGCATTAGAAAAAATCATGCTCAGGTACAAATAAAAATAACAACTCAGTCAACAGGAGTAAAAACAGTCCTGTGCACATCTCTAGCTCAGACAATTAATGAACTGGAGAGATGTATCTGAGGTTGAGAGGAACACTTGACTAATTACAATTAACTGTAATGTTTCTCTTCCACTCCTGCCCACCAGCCAGTCCAAAGACATGCCAATCAGCCTACCATGCATGTCTTTGGACTGGAGGAGGAAACCGGAGTACCCGGAGGAAACCCCCGCAGCACGGGGAGAACATGCAAACTCCGCACACACCGGGCCACGGTGGGAATCGAACCCCCGACCCTGGAGGTGTGAGGTGAACATGCTTACCACTAAGTGTGTGTGTCTGTGTATGTAGAAGTGATCAGGAGTGTAAAGGAAGAAAAACGATTCCATATTTAATCAACCTTCATTAGTGACAGGCCATGAAACAGGAAAATCCACCCTGCTGATATCCACTGGTGTATGTAACAGACTGTGGGAAAATTAATGCTCTCAACACATCTGAAGCCATGACAAGAGAAGAGGCTTTGGATTCAACGTTACAGTGATGCAGGAAATGAGAAGCTTAACAGGCGTATATTAAGACCGGAATCAAATTTCAAAGACAAACAATATGCTTTGATTCGTGTTGGTGTAAATCGCACTTGTGAAGCCATGAAGCTAAAATCCTCTGTAATTAAAGCATGCAATTATGACTGAACTATATGAAGCTCTAGCTGTTGCAGTTTCTACTCTGTATTTGGTTCTTGCTCCACATTTATCTGATCTTTCAAAGCACATCATTAGGGTATGCTGAATTTGATTAAAAAAAAAACAAGTCTATTTTAATCTTTAACTATCGAGGTTTGGCGAATTTGTGCCCACTCACCATGATGGTAAAGTGTGGATATTTGAGTTACAGTTGGTTTCCTGTCAGCCCAAACCAGTCTGACCTTTCACCTCGGACCTCTCTCAGCAACCATTGCCGTGGTCAAAGTCACCGATATTACATTTCCCCCGATCTGTTTGATGTGAACATTAACTGATGGTCTTGACCTGTATCTGCATGATTTTATACATTTTGCTGCGTCCACATTATTGGCTGATTTAAGCAGGTTGAAGTTCCCATTGAAGTTGCTGATAAGCGTATATTCCACTCTTTTACTGGAGATAATAAACTTATTCAACAACGGATTTTATATTCTGGTTTAGGATATTCAGAGAAAAATGTATGTAGAGGCATTTTGAGTGAAAAAAGGCCGGTCTGGGATAAGGTTTCGCTTTACTATCCTATAGAACTCAGTCATACAGGCTTGATGCTACATCGGCACTCTTGGTCTGAAACTGATCTTCATGAAGGTCAATTATTCAACAAGTACAGAAAGATCAATGTGGTGCCTGAGCAATATATAGATTTGTACAACAGCGCTGTGGAATGCTCGATAATACCGCAGTAGGTTTGAAATCCTTTGTATAGTGAAGTGATGTGATAATTATTTAGTGTTTTTGGAAGGAGTCTCCATTGCCAGCGCTTTGAACAGTCAGAGGTAAAGCTGTAACTTGAAATTTTCAGACACTGGAAAGACTTCAAAACAAAGTGCTTTTTGGTTTCTTAGTAACACAACAAGCTGCATTTTTTTGTCTTATTAATTTCACGAGAGAGAAAAAAGAGGCAGGGTGATGAGGGAACAAGAAATGGAGGAACAAAACACTTTGAGGCACGCTGTTATTGGAAATCAATCAACTTCGGGATGGGAAAATAATCTCCGCTTCACGTCGGGCCATATCGCACCACTCCATCGCTGATTATTTTCCTGAAATTGCACACCTCTAAGTGGTTTATTTCTTACATACTATGTTCATATCAGTAATTGAAGATTAAAAAAACCCCCAAAGAATTATTGTAAGTGACACAGAATGACCATTTTACAAAAGTTCGAGCTTCCTCCGAGCTTTATGTATACAACTGAGTTCTCATCGATTTCATTGCTTTATTTAAGGTCCTCCTTTATTTATGAAGCTTTCCAGAGACCCAGAATTCTCATGAAATAAATAATATAGCATTTGTGGTCTGGCACTGTTCTCAATATTTCCTGCACAGTGGAGAACTCCCTAATGAAGATGTCAGTTTCACAAAACACACTGTCACAACAAATCATTTTCAAAATGAACAAATATATAAGCTTGAAAGAGAGGGGAGGGGAAAACACACCCTCTCTTTCTGACGGCTCGACAGTAAATGCTGTATTTAAATGGTAATTTCAATTTTTTCAATTTTTTTCAATTTTATTTTATTTGTATAGCGCTTTTTACAATAGACATTGTCTCAAAGCAGCTTTACAGAAATATCAACATGGTATACAGATATTAAAGGTGCGAATTTATCCCAACTGAGCAAGCCACTGAGTGGCGACGGTGGCAAGGAAAAACTCCCTAAGATGTTTAAGAGGAAGAAACCTTGAGAGGAACCCGACTCAGAAGGGAACCCATCCTCATCTGGGTAACAACAGATAGTGTGAAAAAGTTCATTATGGATTTATATGAAGTCTGTATGGCCTTAGGAGCAGCCGTAGTCCCAGCAATAAAATTTCTCACAGCCCTCAGTGGGTTCCTTTATCACTCTTATTGTTTAATAACCACAGCAGATTTTATATCCTCGAAACCATTATATCACTGAAGAAAAACTGTCATAGTAAGGATTTATCGTAAGTGTATTGATACCTAAAAGAGGTGTGTGTGTGCATAAGAATTTTCAACTAGAGACGCACCGATACAAAATTTCTCAGCCGATACCAATAAGCGATTATTCAGAGTGATATCGTTAACCGATACCGATAACCGATACTGATAGTTCTGCCTTTTATACCTTCTTTTAAATGAATAATAATTAATTCCACAATTCTGAAAGAAATGCAAATAAAAACTTTATTCTCTGCATTGCAGCAAGTTGTTTGACAGTAACTGGTCTCATCAACAGAAAACACATTACTCTAATTAACATTAACACATGAACTCAATTCTGAAGATTAAAGTAAGATTATTAACTTATTGAATGTTATTAATTCATATTAACATGGACTGAATTCTATAAAACCTCCTGTTAGTCTCACATTCACTCTCCACAAACACAAGCATTTCTACTTCATCACTGAATATCAAACTGGTAATATATAATATCAACTTTTTTATATATTGACATTAACCGGATATGAAATACACTACTCTACAAATACATTTACATCTTCCATCAGTGTACTGGTGCTTTAATTCAGTGCGAGCAGCTCGAGCAGTGCGGCAAAAAAAAATTAGACTCAACGCTGAAACTCCCGCTTCACTGCTGCTCACTTCCGGTGTAAAATGTTATCAGTGCAGAGATTACAGAGATTACAAACTGCAGTTTTGTCGTCATTCCACACCGTAGACATCTTCTTTACACACAGCACGAATACGATGTGTTTTCCCGCCCTCATTTGATTGACAGGATATAAAATATCAGGATATAATATATATCGGTCCTGATCATCGGATGTTTTTAAACTATTGGCCGATGGCCGCTAGCATGAAAAATTGCCTTACATCGGTGCATGTCTATTTTCAACCTTGCCCTACAGTACGCTTCAGAGAGCAAACTTCATGTTTAGAGAAACAGAGTAAGCCCACGGTGGTGATTAATATTCATAAAGACAAAATGGGTCTATAGAGATTCTGTAAGATGGTGACCAAAGACAGCGTGAGCTGAGCATTGCTAGAGCTACTGTCCCACTGCACCACAGCTGCTGTTCCTGACACTTGCTAACAAATGATAAAACAAAAGAGGGGCTTTTTTTCTTCTCTAATTGGTCTCAGGCCTGAACTACAATCCATCAGACTGACAAAAAGCACCACATCAGCAAAACGTCCAGCAGATGCAACAGGCCCAGGTTTATGTAAACTTCCAAAAAAAAAAAAAAAAAAAACGTTCATAAAACTTCAACATTAAAATAAAACTAAACACTTAAATTAATATTCTTCTGGGTATTCTTTCAAAGCGTTTGTTTATAAGAAAACAATCAGCGTGATTGTATAATGTGTAACATTATTTTTCCTGTAATAACACTAATACTACCTAGTACTCCTAGTACTACCTTATACTATCTAGTATAAGAAAGAAATAAATCATACAACAATACAGTATATTTGTTTTCCATGGGACTAATTATTGCTCATGGTTTGGTCCCTCAGTCAAATTCATAGAAAAAGTGTACCTTTCTTCATCCGGGATTAATAGGATAATGATAGTAGACATGTCACTACCACATTTTTCTAGAAAAGTAAAGACATAAGGATGATACAGTGATGATATCAGTACATAAAAAGCCCAGGCTACACTTAAAAAAACAAAACAAACAACAACAAAAAAAACCCTTAGAAGTCACAATGTGCAGAGGATTGATGCTTCGATGAAACATATTTTCCCAGCAAGATATAGCACTTCCCTGCTATTTTCTTTCTCCCTAACATGAGCTCTCATTCACTCTGATTCAATCAGCTACAAGATCAACGTTAAGATAATGACACGGTCTTGACAGGTTTAAGGTTTAAGGAAGTTCAAATTCACCTGTCATCTACGTAGCCAATCAGTGGGCTACTGTACCTGCATTCCCCCCATCCCCAGGCAGTTAAGGAGCTAAGGTCTATAGAGCAGCTAATTACTGTAAATATCCACTCATCCATGCCTTTGTTAACTAAGAACCCCATTTTCTTTACTACATCAATAAATCATCCACACACTAGCAAACACCAGTGAGAGAACATAGTATTTACAAACCAAATAAAGATAATCCTGATCCACTGAGACAGTGACAGGGAAGTTCAACAATCCAGGGTTAGGGTTAGAAGCAGCTGTCCTGCTTGAAATGGTGCGTGTTCCGAGACGCTAATTTTTTAGGGATTTAGTATTTGGCATGAATGTGCTAAAGAATTTGAGCCTGGCTATGGGTCACTTAAACCTCATTCTCAGCCTAAGAGATCTAAAGATTATGGAAGTGGATGTTTATCCTAGGATTGTTGCTGAAACAACAACATGCAGTCTACCACAAGAACCCCTTTCTGTTTCCTCATCCAAAGCCATCATGCTGAAAACAAACATTGCGCTGTTAAAAAAAGGATAGATGGTTTATGCAAGTGCAGCTCAGCAACCGTATTGAGAACAAAATAAAGCAGCCAGAAAACAACATGACCAAAGCAATCGACTGCCGATCACATGATCCATTACATCCTGTAACATCCCCCTTTACAAATATGAACTAAAGAATCCCATTTTACAACATTTGGCAGACGCCCTTATCCAGGGCGACTTACATTTCTCTAATTTACACAAATGAGCATTTGAGGGTTAAGGGCCTTGCCCAAGGGCCCAGCAGTGGCAGCTTGGCAGTTCTGGGATTTGAACTCACAACCATCCAACATCTTAACCACAGAGCTACCAATGACCATATTTTACAAATAAGAACTAAATAAGAACAAAATACTATATAAACTTTAGTCTGCATAACATTTAAAACAACTGCAATAAACTTCAAATTTTAGGCGCTAATCACCTGAAGTAACGATGAGTCCTTGTTACATTAACAGTTCTTTTCCTTTTCAAAAACTGTCACAGCAGCATTCCTAACTTATTAAAGATCAAGCCTCTTGGGTGGCTTGGACAATCGGCCAGCCCTAGTGTAAGTGTGTCCATCTGATGATGAGGGTTTGACAGGGTCAGGTGAAGCCTGTAACATGGGCTTCAGAAGAGTTGAGTTAGCATATAAAAGGGTACAACACACCCTTTCTGCATAAGAGGCAACTTGGGTTCAGTCCTGTCCAACGTTTGTGTGGTGGTTGACTCTGCTGCTCTTAGGTGCACTCTGTTTCATCTATATAGGGATCCAACCACATTCACAAGATAAGATCATGGTGCCACTTACGGAAGGCAGGTGCCAACCCTCCAGAGCACAGGGTTTCCCCCTGGAAGGGGCTTCATAAGGATCCTCGCTCCTATGTTCAGCTCCTGCAGATCACGAGCTGACATGTCATAATAGGATTTTGCCAACTGATTTCGGCGGTGAAGCCACTCCACAACCCCAGTTACAACAAATGGCTCCAGAAGCTTGTTTGTTACTGGAAGAGACATTTTCAGTCTCCGTGACATTAACCTTCGTGCAGGGCTATTGTCCTTGTATTCAGTAGGGGTGTTTCTCCAATGAAGGATTGCTTTCCAGGGGTCAGTTCTGTCGTGCATGGCTTTGCACAGAAGGTTCTTAGCAATCTTGACGGCTGACTCAGCCTTTCCATTTGATTTAGGATATCTTGGTGAAGAAGTGACATGCTCAAATTCCCAGCTGGAGGCAAAGCTCTTAAACAGAGCACCAAACTGAGGGCCATTATCTGTGATCACTCTATCTGGCTGACCATGTCGAGCAAACTGAGCCTTGCAGCGCTTGATGACTGTCTCTGCAGATAGATCAGGAAGCAGTTCAATCTCCCAAAAATCTGAGAAATGGTCCACAATTAGAAGATAGTCCTTTTGCCAGTGACTGAACAAGTCCATGCTGACGATCTGCCATGGCCTGCTGGGGATGTCTTGAGATAGTGTGGTTTCCTTCTGTTAGTTGTGTGCAAATTCATTGCAAGTCGAACAGTTACACACAAGACCTTTGATTTCTGCTTGCATATAAGGCCAATACAGTGTGTCACGGGCTTGACGATAACATGTGTCACCTCCTATATTGAATGTATGCACTTGAGCATCTCTGGACGTAGTGACTTGAGGATAATAACTTTCTGTCCACGGTACAAAATGCCATCTTGCAAACTGCATCGACATGTTTAGGTAGCCAGTGCCAAGGGGTGTTTTTTGTCGAGCAAGCGCCACAGTGGCTCGCAAACAGTCGACAAATGGGGCATGAACTTGGCTAAATAATTAGCAAAGCCAGTGAGATGCTGTACACCTTTGGCCTCCATAGTTTTAGGCATGTCCACGATAGCCCTCACCTTCTCTGGGTTGGGCTTCAAGCCAGTGGATGAAAGGATACTTCATGGAACTTCACTTCAGTGACCTTGAATTGCAATTTTTTAAAGCTAAGTCATAGCTTGACCTCTCTGCAATGCTCCAGCAAGGCCTAAAGCTTGAGATCATGATCATTGTCAGCTTGCTGGTCTGTGTCACCGCAGCCAACAACAAGAATATCATCTGCGAAGGGCTCAATCCCTGTTAGACCTGTTAACAGTTCATGATGTTTTCACTGATACACCTCAGGTGCCACTGAGACACCAAATGGGAGCTTTAGCCAGCGTTTCCCTCCCCATGGGGTCCAGAATGTGATCATGAAGCTGCTCTCTTGGTCCAGACTGCACCGTAAGAATGCATGTTTAGCATCAACCAAGGTGAAGATCCTTGCTTTAGTCAGTTTGTAGAACACATCTTCCAGACTTGGCATTATATAATGAGAGCATTTCAGAGCTTTGTTCAGGAACTTTGGGTCCAAGCAAATCCTAGTTGTTGTTTTTTTTTTTACTATCACCATGTTGCTGATCCAATCTGTTGGTTCTGTAACATCTGTAATGTGACCCTCTGCCTGATACGCATCCAGTTGGGCTGCTTTCATAGTGATTGGAACATTCCGGGGGCACACTGTACCGGTGTAACACTGGGATCCAGCTCATAGTGGATCTCACCAGGCAAGTTGAACACATCACTGTATTTGTCAATTAACTGTTCCTTAGTCAGAGGCTTAGACTGTTCATGTTCCATTTTGAGCACGTGATCTGGGATTGTAAACTTCAACAGGCCTTGATGTTCACAAGTAGAGAGAAGTGGACTTTGACTTGTCTCTACTATCTCAAGTGAAAGTTGGTATCTCTCTCCTTTGAGCAAATGTTCTGTATCAAAAACACCCATGGAGTCCAGCGACTCACCGAGTACAGCCGTAGTTTGACGTTATTGATGGGGAGTGGTGTGGTGTGGGTGGTGCCACCTTTACTTTGTCCTTGTAGCTCATCGCATTGCATGTTGCCCCTGAATCAAACTGACAATGCAGTGACTTGCCATGTAATCGCAGGGAAACAAACCATTTCTTCCCTTTCATGTGCACTGTGCTAATGGATTCAACTGTGTAAATGTTATCATCACTGTCCCCAATCGGCTCCTCCTTGGAAACTTCAATGCAGTGAAGCTTCCCCTCTGTAGATCTGCTTTTGCTTTTAAGGTACACTTTAGTGAAGTGATTGTCAGTTCCACAGAGTCTGCATCTTTTGCCGTATGCTGGACAATTATGCCTGCTTCTTGAATGCACTTTACCACAGTATCAGCATGTCTTGTCTTGCTTGTGTCTAAGAGTCTTAGTGAATTACTCTACGTCTGCTGGTTAGGCTTGAATGGTTTCCTAGCAACAACGTGAACCGTTTCGGCTGAAGGCATGCATGCCGCATCTATCGCTCTCATATGCATCTCAATGGCTGGGCATTTTTTTCACTTAACAACCTGCGTCTGGTGCCTTCAGTATGCCAAGTACGATTTTGTCATGAATAATTCCCTCCTTCCATCTAAGTTTTTGCTTATTCTCTCAATCTGGTCACAAAATTGTCTATGGTTTCCCCTTTCTCCCGTTTACAACAGCCGAACACATACCTCTCATAACTGCCATTTCTGGCAGGCTTGAAGTATGCTTCCAATGCATCTAGGATGGTTTTAACATCTCCCTTTTGTGCCGCTGTGAGATTCAAATTGTGCTGGTAAACATGTCTGCATTCAGATCCCATCACAGTTCTCGATGTGGCAGGTTGGTCCTCCCTGGTCTTTTCAGCCAGGCCCGTGACCAGCGCATAATCCTCAAACTCTGTTTTGAATAAGTCCCAGTTAGCGCTCCAGTTTCCATTCATGTTCACTGGTGATGGTGGAGGTATGGGCTGGTACGCTGCTAGACGGGCGAGGCACGGCTGCAGCATTATCAGCGTCCATAATCGAATAGATGGTCGGAATCAACTGTTACAGCGTAAACTTAAGGATGAACGCGCTAGGCATCTTCTGACACCATGTTCATACAGCAGTATAAGTATAAAACAAAAGGCAGACATGCAAGTGCAGCTCAGCAACTGTATTGAGAACAAAACAGAGCAGCCAGAAAACAACTGCATGATCCATTACATCCCATAACATAGACTGCTGTCAGAGGATTACCATAGTGTCCTTACCTATATTTAAAACCTACACCTTTAGCAGCCCTGTATTTCATACAAATTACGTTGAAGTAGCCTCCAAACACATGGACAGCTCTAACACCACCTCTTAAAAAAAGCCTATTTCGTTCTTTTAACTGCTTTTCGCCGTGTGTTGCAAGGAATTAAATTTCTTGTGTTTCCCAGAGGCACCCATTAGCAGAGTTGGCCATCACGACCTTGCCCACCTTTCCAATTCGTCCCCGCTGTGTCATTTTTACCTCCATCGTTTATCCCTCTCAGGCCCTCACATTCTCTCCATGTGAGAAATAGTGCCAATAAAGCTCCCACAGTTACAGAGCATGTGTGTTTGAGGGTGTGTATACATAACCTGTTTTTAAAGCAAGGATGTGATTGGACAGTGGGACAGCCATGTCCAGTTCAGCAGAGGTGAATGAATGAGTGTCGAATTTGTGAATTTGTGCAGTGCAACAATAAATGGTGTCCAGTCAACGGCCTCATAAGTTCCTTACTCACTTTTGTAATAATATTCTCTGAAGAAAAAACAAAAAACAAAAACGGGTTCCTCAAGCGTTTTTTTCAAAAGGGTTTCTACTTGGAGGCATTTCTGAAATGGAAACCCTTTTTGTCATGTTCAATATACTGTAGAATCATTAAGGGTTCCTCTAGAACAATCCACTGGTGGACCATGGTCCAGATGCAGAGCCAGCAATATATTTCAACGTAATGACCCAAGAAAAGTTAATTAGTTCATCACTTAGTTCATCAATTAAAAATGGATTGTAGCAAAGTGAAAAAGTTATATATAAAAAAAATTAGGCCAGCAACTGTAGTTTATTAAGCATGCTCTAATTTTTAATTATTTATTTTTTCAGATCTCCTGTTGTAGTTTATCCAATCACATGCAGTTATGTAAATTATTTAGCTACAGGTAGATCATCAGGTCAGACATTAGGTCTGAAAGACAAGAGGTTTCACAGGCTTTCATAGATTTTTCATTTTATTTACTCTCTCTGGTCTGATTAACTGACAGCATGACGTTTTTTTTTTTTTTTTTTTTAAAAATCAACAACAAAAACAGAATGTTTAACAATGAATGGACAGAGAAGTAGGTGATTATTCTCTTCAAAATAGATGTGCCTAATCTGTGAAGAATCCATGGCACTACCTTTTATATCCAATGAGAAAGGTAAAGAATGAATGGCACATTGATAAAGAAAAATTCAAATGAGAGAGAGAGAGAGAGAGAGAGAGAGAGAGAGAGAGAGCTCATAGGGAGATCGGTTAAGCAAAGCAAGTTCTTTTTTCTTTTGCTTTTTCTTGTCTGCAGTGAGAATAAAGGAGAGAGTTCATTAGTAATCACTGCTTCTCTCTTTATACATCTTTCTTGGTGGCATTCATTGTGGGTTTTCCTCCTCAACCTGACTAATTAATGAGGAACACCGTGACAGGTGACTTCTGCTTAAAAGTCTTTCTGCACCTCTTGCTCTCATCTTTTTCATTTTACGCTTCTTAATCCTGTTGATGAGAGAAATATTATTCACGCTCAGGGGATGAATGTATAATTCATTTTCTTCTTCATTACTGTTGGTGAAATTATTTCTTCATTGTACACCCCCAGGACAGGCCTGAAGGATTTTTTTCTACTTTACACTGTTAAAAAAAAAAAAAAAGAAGACGTATTTTCTCGAGAACATGGTATAAAAAACCATTCATACCCAGAAGAAAGCTTTCCAGGGAATTTTTTACAGTTGATAATAATTAGTCACCTGTCTACTCACCATTAATCACCTCTGCACTCCCAGTAAGCCTTATGATTTCACATGTGACTAATTGATTATTTATTCTTCTCTTCCGTGTGAGGTTAAAATGACAATTTCTTCTTTGCATTGGAGCCGTGACTCATTCATGTACAGTAATCAGAGACACTAGAGCAATCCATATACTAAACCTTCTCATTTTCCTGTCCTCTAGGAAGGAGACACTGCGAGATAGAGAGAAAACAGAACGTGAACGTTCTTTCATGCCAAAAATAACAGTTCCGATCCACATGCCGCTGCCTGCTGGGTATCGATCTCTTTAAATTACACTGAACTAAAAGTCTTGACCTTCAGCTAATTGTGTGTGAGGGTAGCGGGGCAAAAAATTTCTACGTTACAAAGACCACCGAAGATGGAAGACGGAAAATGCTCGCTTGTAATGCTCTCTAAGTGCGGCACACCAAAATACTGCCTATGTTTTAATTAAAGAATAAACTCTGAGTTAAGAATATTGACAATTTTCCTCCCTTATGGAAAGATCCCATACATTCCACACAGGATCATGCAGTATGTTCTTCACATTATGTGAGTTATCAAATATTATTATGAAAAATGTCCTGAAGTAAACGCATGTAACATCACATGAATAATATGCGAATGCATGAAAAATAATGGTAACACTTTACAGTAACAGTAGATGAATAATCATGAACTACTACCAGAATTTATACTCACTTAAATATGAACTAAGTCATTAAATATGAGTTAAGGCATGTACTAATCACAAATTAACCTCAACTACGACGTGAGTCTTATGAATTCACGAGTGAATAACGACCACCTTAAGTATGTTAGTACATGTTTGTTATTAAGTCAATGTATTAATAAACACGTAGGGGTAAACTAAATCAAACATGCTGTATAAGAAAGAATATGAATTAAACGTGCATCATTTCAAACTGTTTATATAATTTGCCACCCAGAGCACGTACTAATACTACAGTGGGATTTGAAGAGAAATGAACGGAGAATGACAGAAAATGGGTTGAGATAAAATGATTGTTGTTTTTATCAGTGCATCTTTCTACATTTGATAAGGAGGATCAGTGTAAATTATCCAATGATGTTTGTGTACGCAGCTGTATATGCTTAGGATCATTATCCTGCTGTAAAACCAAGTCGTGACCAAGTTCGAACTTTCTGGCTGATGTCCTAACAGTTGCTTCAGTATTTCTAAATAATTATCCTTCCTCATGATGCCAACTATTTCCTGAAGTGCACCATTCTACCATTCCTATTTCCAGTAAAACACCCCTACAACACGATGCTACCACCCCCGTGCTTCAGAGGTGGGATGGTGTTCTTTAGATTAACAGCCTCACCCATTTTTCAGCTATACTTATATCTGATCATTATGGCCAATCAGTTCATTTTTTCTTTCATCTGACCAGATAACACTGGCTAGGTCTTTGTTCAAATGAAAACTTCACTGAAAACCTCAGTCTGGCTTTTTTTTTATACTGGTCTGGGCATTTGCGTAGCTGGCCATGGTGATGTCTCACTCTCTTAATGGTGGATGTACATACTTTGGTACATGATACCTTCAAGTCTTTCACACGTTCATTCGTTAATGTCTTGGGGTTCAGTGGAACCTTTCAGACCAAAGTCTGTTCATCACTGGGAGTGCATTTGTGCCTACTTCCTGAATGATGTGGTCCCAAGATTTTTATATTTGCATACAATTTGGTTGTACAGATGCTTGTGGTACCTTTTCACGGTAGTGGTTTAGAAATTGCTCATAAGGAGCTCTGAGTTCTTGGCTGGTTGCATGGATTTTCCAATGGCATCAAAGCACTGGCACTTAAATAAAGCCAAATGTTCACTCCCAATTCACTCCTAATTATGATCATTTGCCAGAAGCTTCATGAAGTGATTATTTTCTGTAATCTTCCAGACTGTTTAAAGAGACAGTCATCTTTTGTCCCACTGGAATTCTGATATAGTGAATTAAAGCTGTCTCTATTCAGTTGTTTTGAAATGACCTCGGATGTGAGAAAAGTAGATGCCCCGATTGATGTGTCAAAAGAAATGTCTTAGGCGTAAGTAAAACTTTTGGCTTCACCTGTAGGCTGTAAGCCAGTTAGTGTGGGTTTGCCTCTGTATGTGTGTATAATAGGATTTTCAGTGCTGGATGTATCACATTAACCTCAGAGGAGGAGAAGGCAAAGGAGAGTGCATGATTTCATAGGCTTTAGATACCTTGAAGTATTACTTTCCTTTTTTCTTCGCTCGTTTCCTCTCATTTCTTGACTTGTCTCTGAGTAGAGTGTCACTTGTGTCTGACTGAAGTAGCTTTTTCTTTCATTTTACTTTACTCGCTCCACTCTGAAGATCAGCCATTAATTTATCACCACGCTCTGAGAGCAGGGGAACGGCAGGCTTGATTTCTCATATCTGCTGTTGAGTCACTCTCAGTCCTGATGTGGGCACTGTGTCAGTGAATGTGGATACCATGCAACTATTTCTGGATTTTGCTGCCTCAAAAGTCAACCATATATCAGTCAGAATTAGCAATGAAGCTAAGTACTCATGAATATTGCTTCAGAGTACTCTTAATAAAAATGGATCTAGTCCTTTACTTCTTGTGCCCCTTTATATTACTCTCTTATGCTATTAAGGCAGGTCTTTGAGACAGATACAGTGTATTGTGTGTGTATAATATCATACGAATAAAAACCCTCTCTTCTCTTCACTCTTCTCATTTCTACACTAATACCATGCCCAAAATCTTATCTCAATCTCTCTGAATCTCATCCAACCCAGCCCAGAGAGAGAGAGAGAGAGAGAGAGAGAGAGAGAGAGAGCGAGAGAGAGAGAGAGAGAGCAAGCTGCATTTTCATGATAGCAGTGCTCATTAAATCTGGATGAATCTGTGAATGTCTGAATGCCGTTCCCAGAATAGCAGAGGGAGAAACTGTATGTGGGGATTGTTTTTAGATGAATGATTTCACACCAGACTCGACCTGCTGCTTTTGTTGGCCTGAGAGGCTGGACATTCAGATATGAAGATTCAGAAGCATCCTGTGTATAGAAAATGTGATTATATT
Organism: Ictalurus furcatus; assembly: GCF_023375685.1. Lineage (NCBI taxonomy): Eukaryota > Metazoa > Chordata > Actinopteri > Siluriformes > Ictaluridae > Ictalurus > Ictalurus furcatus. Next base: position 31,183,145 of record NC_071258.1, on the reverse strand, counting down.
ATCAATAACAGAATTCTGACCTGCTGTTATTGATGTACCCAAAAGGTAACAGTCCTTGGGGTGTAGTAGTCTGGACGAAAATGTGAAGATGGAGCAATTTGTGGACAAGCTATTCGTACTTGTCTCCGAATTGAAACTATTTCTGATGAGAAACGGCTGATTCACTCCCAAAGGTGCTTTATTTCATTTCGCCTGACAGAGCTGTGGACTTTACAGCCCCTTCTGTATGTTGATAACTTACGTTGTATCATATTACTGCGTCTCAAACTGTTTCCTCAGGGGTAGAATTATAGTTATCAAAACAATGCCTTCTCAGACACAAATTTCTGAGACTGCAGAGGCAGCAATTGAGAAAGGTATTTTTCTAAAAACTCACAAAGACCTTATGTTACTGAATATTATACTATAGTGTTGTTGGATTCTCCATCAGTGTTTCATTTTCTATAACAGCAATGTGCTTGTTCTAATAAGATATTGATTCTCTAGTAACAAGTGATTCTCTCTGACTTGTATGATGGACATGCCGGGATACATTATGTACGATATGGTGAAGTTTTCTGTTCATAGACGTATAAAATTCATGGAATGAGTCTCCAGTGTCAGGACTTTGGAACAACCAATGGTTCCTGTAGAGTTTCTGCAAGGAGTTTTGAATTTTGCTGTTTAGTGGTGAGATGATAAGCTGCATTTTTTGTATTATTAATTTCAAGAGAGACTTTAGAGAGAATAGTGAGGGAGTGATGGTTTACAGCTCTATATGGAACATACAAGATAATAACCAGTTTAAAGCCATGCTTTTAGGAAAGCTAACTTCTCACAGGGCTTAATTTTTCACTCAAAAATGCTAATATGGCTAACAGTTTCTGAAAGCTTATAGTCATGCTAGCTGGTTCTACAACCATCTCCTTATCAATTTTGAACCTATCTGGAAATTTTGCTTTAAGACAGATATTGTTTTAGCATAGCTAATGCATTGACACTGCTTGGTCAATACATAAACTGTAATTTAATCCACGTTTATTGGCCATGTGCTGCCATGGATTAAAGGTATAATTAGGGTATTAATTTAGTACCCCCTGATCCTCCCATTAGTGTATGGCATGAAAATTATCTGCATTAAAAAGGCACTATGAGAAAGGGCACCAGCAGCCTACGGTCATGATGTTATCATTAGTGTCATTACATCTCAAGTGGTCCAATTGACTACAGCTTAGAAGTCCCGTACTTCCATATTTGGATAAAACCTATTCACACATACCAACTGTACACCTGTACCAACATGATAGATCAGGCTGGTTCTTCAAATCTGGCCTTCAAGGTCCACTGTCCTACAGAGTTGACCTGCAATGCCAAACTCACAAATTTTTTACAGCAGAATACTTCAATAGAGGACTTATTCCTGGGAAAATTTCAGATTTGTATCTGGTTTCCCACCAGAATTATTCAACCTGAAAGTGAGGGAAAATTTAAATGCCGTTCTCAACCCCATAAAAAATATAAGAGAAGTCTCAAACCTGAATGTGCATGTTCTGCATGCACACTATACTTTATATATATGTGCATGTGTGTGTGAATGTGCATGTGTGTGTATATATATATATATATATGTATATGTATGTATATACATACACATGTACTTTGTATGTATATGTACTTTGTAATGTGCTCTAGAGATCAGTTTATGTTCCAAAGAAATAGAACCATCCTGAGTTGAGATATTGACTGTATCAGCGAGATTTGTTGTGTGCCATGACAAAAAAGATGACCATTGTGGTTAAACGAAGAAAAATAATAAATAAATAAATAAATAAACAAATAAATATAAACCTGGTGATTTTGCAATGCCAATACACGGACGTAATCACGAGGAAAAAAAAAATGAGGAAAATTAAAAACTCTTGAGCAACCAACTTTGCAATTATTGGACCACTTGAGACGGAATGACCCATTAAGGTTTCATGATAAGATCAACACATCCTATTGATGCCTAATATGCCATGCCCTGCTCCTGTATACTTGCAGAAAGGGGACTGCACAGTTCAGACTGGGCCTTGTCCAATCTGATGAAAGTTTAAATGAACTGCAATTAATCCTGCTTGAACTTCATTGTCCTATGATAATAAATCCTCTGTACTTCAAACTGCATCCACATGATGAGCATCAAACACTCACTAATCACGCTTTTATCAGCAAACAGAAACCGTTGTGCATTTTATCTGCACTGCTGATTGGCTTACTCAGTTTCTTTGTATAAATCAGTAAAAATGATTTAATCATGTTATACTGCCACACTGACAATAAGATGTATAAATTGTACAAAGTGTAAATAACATAAATCTTTGAGAGTGAGGGACTTTGTAGAAGCAAAGCTACATCCAGCCCACCACTTATATGAATAAAGAATAAAGGACTGAATTCCAGCCAAACGCTCAAAGCAATTAAAGGGATATGATATTAAAGCATGGTGCCAGGTTTATACATAGTTTATACATTAAAATTACATAACTAAGAAATGCTTCACCACAGGACTGCGTTTGTATTTGGATAGATCTTGGACTCCACAGTTATTAACAGATACAGTATGAGGCAAACTTCCTATTGTTGATTTAAAAAAAAAAAAAAAAAAAACCCCAAACAAACAAATAATAAAAAATCCCCTTAACTTTCAGGACCTATAGGGAATTGTGTTGAATATTTGCAATTTGGGGGGTTTGCACCTAATGCTACAAAATACAGGGCGGCAACTATGCAAATAGATTAATTTGTCACCGGTACAGTGAATTACAAAACCTGAATGTCACTTCAGAAGCCTGTTTCCTCGTTCTGAAGACAGAAACATTTACAATAGTTTAGTGAAACTGTCTTAGTATCTCAAAATTAATTTGGTCCCCAACAAGATAGAAAAAACATTCCCAGAGAGAAAGAGATGGAGAGTGAGACCATGAGAGAGAGAGAGAGAGAGAGAGAGAGAGAGAGAGAGAGAAATCAGCTTTTTTTTTTTTTTTTTTTAAGATTTCTCTCTCTGCCAGACATCCTGCTATTTTTCCCCCCATCACCTCCACCTGACAACTCTTCTTGACTGAACAAAATGCTGCATATGTGTTTTTCAGTGCTGATCAGTTAACGTTCACTTGAGCAGTGGTGCTCGCAGACGTCAGCTGGTCTTCAGCATGCTTAGTGTGCTGCGTGGTTGCCAGACATTCCCAATTTAAAATCTCTTTTATCCAACAAGCACCATTGAGGCAATCTACACTGCTGAACTCCAATCCTACTGAGTGCGACGGATAATAAGTTCTTCTGCCAGCCTTGGAAATGGAGCGTTGAAGTGGAAACAGGATATGTTAGCAGCCAGTCAAGTCTACCAGTGTTTCTACCAGTTATATGTCCACCTGCTCCAATAGATTAGGATTCTGATGTCTCACACTAGATAGATGGTTCAGACTGAATAAAGACATCATCATTATATAAGCAAAGGGAAGAGCTGGAAAAACTCTGAAAGGGCAGAGTGCGCTCAGTTCACATAGTGTTTATAAATGCAGAACTGTTGAAAAAAAGATATTTAAATTAAAAAGAAGGGGTTTTTTTTTCCAGAAGGATCGTCCTCCGCAGGCCAAGGTGCTCAACTGTGCTCAGTAGCATTTATAGACTGCAGCCTATTTGATCAGCCCGAGTCCCCCTGAACCCTCCAGACAGAGCTGGACATATTGTGTGTTGGTGTGCTTGCTAAAGGAGCGTGTCTCATGTCTCTAGAAAGCCTTGATTCAGAGCTTTCATGACTCAGTTGGTGTGAATCAGAGGTGCAGTTTAGTTGCAGGAATCGGTCGAGAAGGTTCTCTGAAACATGTTGCGTTTTCCTCTATTAATATTCAGTGATGAACTCAGAGACGTTGAGCCATTTCTGAACAGCAGAAGGTTCAGGAGCTGAGGTCTGCTGTGTGGGCTCACAATCTGCTCTCACTGTTGTTTCACTCAAACAGCAAATGCGAAGATAAATAGCTTGCTAATTTATGCATAGGGATTTAACAATGGAGTTTAAGCATACTGTCTATATTTTCCCACTTGGATAAATATTGATGGTTTTGAACACAGCAGATGGATGAAACTTTGGACACTGTTTGGGTAAAAAAGTTTATCGGTAAGTGTCTGTCTTCTGTCCAGTGGTCATGGTTCATTAGAAAAGCAAGTCTATAGACCGTCTAAGCCTCATATGACTCAAAGTGTTTAAACATATTATTCATTAAGTACAAATTCAGACAGATGTGTCGTAGCCTCATCTCAACCTCAGTCACCCTGCTGAGAGATTCAGCATGGTCTGACCAAACACAGGCTGAGCTGGCCAAATTATTGTTACTAATGCTACATGTTAACTTGCTACATACAAGTTATGTGCAAGAAAATAACAACAGGAAGGCATTTCGAAATATCAAGCATGTATTGATCAGTGGATAATAACTAACCAGCTGGCAAAGCGGGTCTACCAGCTTGACATGCTTGGCCTGAGATTTGGCAGGTGGTTGCTGGATTTTTCCGCAGGGCAGACTCTCCACTTCTCCTGTAGCAGCACTGTTCTTCATGCAAAGGCAGGGAGGGAGGCTTATATAGACAGGGAAGAATAGATAACCACAGTCTTTGGTGTTCTAAGCTCTGGATGAGTTCAAGACGGTCACCATTTTCACTATACTCACATTACCATGAATATTTGGTAATGCCATATGGACTGGTCAATGCCCCTTCTGTCATCTTGGACGTCATTTGTAATCTATAATTACTACAGTAAAATTGTGTTCAGACCAGTAGAATACTTTAAATAAACATAAAAATATACTTTACTGTTTGGTAAAGTAGCCTGCAATGGTATCCAAGGAAAATATAGGTTATACTGACAGATTATACCGTATTAAATGACCTTACTGCATAGATATTGCAACACTGCTATTGCCATATTGTCACATATACTGAACCTATAATTCACATCTAGTCTCATGGTCTACTTTAGGGCCATCAGGATGCAGGGTGCTTGAAGAGATGATAGGGGTGATGTGGGGATGATTGTGTTTCTCATGGACAGCAGCCACATCAGTTTTGCATAAGTAGGCTTTCCCCCCCCCCCTTTGTAGATCGCAATCTTGTCATGCTGAAAATGCTTGTGTACTTCAGTGAACCTCAGGACTTTGGGAGCATTAGTGAGCAGATCTGAGGGCATAGGTCAGATGGAGAGTAATTCCAAATAACCTCATTAAATGTACAAAAGTCCAACCACTGGAGCCAGGTTTTGAGGTGGTGTCCACATGCCAGCCCTTGGTGACCTGGCCAACCATGTAACTCAGTCAGGTTCAGACTGAAATGGCAACATGGAACCATCTTGCATCTCTTCATCTCTTCATCTCAACCTGCAAGATGAAGGGTCAGTGCCTATCAGGCACAGGGCATGTGATGGACAATCTTAGACACACTACACCCAGCTTTAGAAACATGGAATGTATCGTTTCTGCTAGGGAAAAGCCTGAATTAGTGTGATATGGAAAGGTATGGACTAGATATAGCCAACCTCCTGTACCAACCTTCTTAATTGGGCATGGTTTCCATCCTACTCTGGAGTTCCCCCAAGAAATAGGCGTCAGTTGAGTTTGTGGAGGGTGAGGACCTTGCAGTTAAAGTTTTACTCAGTGAACAAGAGAGTTACCTCTATGAGTTTCTTGAAGTTACTCTGACTGGTCTTTGAGCATATACATCAACTAGCATTTCAGAGTACTCAGCCTTCTTGGAGAAGGTTGGAGCAGGTGCTTAATATTGTACATCATACTGATTCCATAGTGCTACTGGGAGGACTTCAATGCTCATGTTGGGGATGATGGAGATACTTAGAGTGCCATGATTGGGAGGAACGTCCTTCCTGGTTTGCACCCGATTAAAGACATGTTATTAGCCTTTTGTGCAAGGCATGGATTGGAATATGAAATACACTTTGTTTGAGCACAAGGTTGCTCAGTCTTGGCATTATCTGGATCTCCAACCCACAGTCAGGGATTTTACTGGTGAGTCTTGAAGCAGCTACAATACCAATCAAGACTGAGGTTCTCTTCCTTTACTTGAGGCGAGAGACCTTGCTACTGGCAGGGGAGCGTATGTACCTTGGAATGTTATTCATACATGATGGAAAAAGTAAGCATAAAACTGACAAATGCAACGGAAACTGTGTTTCCTTTCTCACATAACTATCTTTAAAGTATGTTTGAAATACACAATTGAAATATATATATATATATATATATATATATATATATATATATATATATATATATATATATATATTTGCATTCTTATTTTTGAGCATTTCCTGATGCAAGTTCAGCTTCATCTGGGATTTTGAAAAAAGCTTCATGCAAAGCTGAACTGGATCATACAGGTCCACAGGACCTGTGCAGTGCCACAAATAAGCTGAAAGGTACTTTTACCACAAAAACACATCCTTCTTCCTTTTGGTCTCTTGAAAGTGAGTGAAGGATAAAATATTTCCAAATTTTTCTGCTGTGTGATTGAGAGCTCTGAGGGCATTTGATCTCAAAAGATGTCTAACGCAGCAGTGCAAAGCGAGCTTGATGTGACAGCTCACTGACTGAAATGTTTCCTCAAGAGAAGAAAGGCATCACCAGACACTCACGTATATATACACGCGAACACACACACACACACACACACAGCTACAAAACATACGACTTCACTTTTAGCAGGAACAACAGTAGCAGTCTAAGTAAGTTTAAATAGTTTAAAGTTGAAATATCTGAGACAGATTGTCACTATCTGCCATTGTAGGTCTGATTCAAGCAATATAAGATAACAAAGTTTGAAAATAAATGTGCAGTGTAAATCTTTACAGCATGTTAATTAAAGGCTGATTTTTGTCAGTCTGCTCATCTGTTAATGGAGCATAAATCCTCAGAGAGGGGATGGTGGGAAGTCGAGTGTTTATTTATTAAGCCTAATGAGCCTAATTGGTAAATCAGTGCTTTGATTGATCCAATATCGAGTGACTGCATCTGCCCCCAGAGTGAAGGAGCTCTTTAAAAAGTGGCAGTGACACAGTGTGGACTGTGAAAACTGGATGACTGGAAAACATTCACAAGTCAGTTTGATGGATTTTATTCCTGTTTTTTTCAGATAGAGATTTAGATATAGATATAGATTATTTCATGTATATTGTAATAGGGCACGTTTTATATGTGCAGATTTCTACTGTGGGTGCACATGGAGTTGTGTGTTAACATTAATAAAATTATGCATTTACACCATTAATGTATGTCTAACAAAGTCATATGTCAAGCTGGATGAATAATCAGTAGTTGATTGGTCAGTTTCTGTTCACATGATCAGTTCATGATAAAAAGAAATATACAAAACCTCAGATCGCTATTGATATAGTATGATACGGTATTTCACAAAAGAATAACATCAGACTGTGCAACTGAATCGGTCTACTTTTGAGCTCTCTGTGTCCTGTTATGTGTGTTCGTGTCTGTGTGTGCAATTACATAGCTTCCCAGTCGACCTTATACCTGAATGCCAGGCTCTGACTCACTCAGCTCTAATTCAATAATTGTCAATTGTGGATGTGTGTGTGTGTGTGTGTGTGATGTATTATTACACAGCGCTCGATCTGGCCTTGGCAGCTCTATACAGCTCCTAGACTCGTCATTAAGGAACTTAGAGCTACAGATAAAGCAGCACTCAGCTCATAACAAAAGCCAGGTTTCAGTAGGAGGAGGATTAACTGAGGGTCAATCCACTTCTGCCCTACCAGTTCAAGATTGAAGACTGAGAGAAAGAAAGAAAGAGGACATGGTAAGGAAAATATTCCTAGATCTATTCTAATAAAATTCAGTCCTGAGGTCTCCTGGTTAATAACATTAAAAGTTCAATAAAGATATTTGCACATAGAATGATATAGATGTCTGTGGTGGAATATTTATATATATGTAGGATTTTCTTGACATTTTCTTGGTTTAATCTGATTGCTGGAGCCATGGTCTCATAGTTGAAAGATATCAGTTAGGAGATGCGTACACATTTCTTTTTACACAACATGAAATGTACCATGGAACACCTTGAAGGCCATCATCAACAAATAGAGAAAATGGGCCACCACAGTATCTTTGTTACATAATGGAGGCTGAGATGGAAGCAAATGCAGGTAAGGCAGCTTTGATGAGAATAACGCAATCCAAAGAGCAGGGCAAAGAACGAAAACGAAGACAGGCACAGGTCAGGCGATCAGGCAAACGGACTAGAGTAGGTAAGACAGGTGATCAGAGTCGAGGGCAAAACAGAATCAAAACCAAACAAACACCAATAGAGAATGGCTTGGTATAGACAGAGACAATCGTAACTGAGCGTATACTTCACGTCTGAACAAAGACACACAAGGGGTTTAAATAATACACGTAATCAAGGGGATAACACAAAACAGCTGTTTACAATGACGACACGTAAGGGAAACAAACAATGACAATACAGGGGCGGAGACAGGACATAAACCATAAAGCATGTCAAAAGTAAACAAAGTCAATGTCATATTCCTCACATGTCTGGGCTGTGGGGTGACTAAGTTAAAAAGTCAAAAAAGTTCCAAACCATGTGGCAAAATGTATTATGGTTTGATGAGACCAAGCTAGATTTTTTTGGGCGCAAGTCTACCATACCCACGGTGAAGCATGGTGGTGGAAGCATCGTGCAATGGGGCTGCTTCTCTTCAGCTGGGACTGGGGACTAGTCAAGGTAGAAGGAATCATGGATAGCTCCAAATAATAACCTATTTTGGCACAAAACCTGCAGATCTCTGTGAGACAGCTGAAGATGAAGAAGCAATTCACCTTCTAGCAGAATAATGACCCAAAGCACAAATCCAAAAGGAATGGCTTCAGAAGAAGAAGATCAATGTTTTGGAATGGCCCAGTCAGAACCCCGATCTAAGTTCTGTCGCAAACCTGTGAAATCACTTTAGGAGTTGCTGTGCAGTTTCAAATTTTCAAAGGTCTCATGAGCAAAAACCCTACACATGGACTCATGTCCACAAACACAATATCTTGTCTTTACAACACGTCCGGATTTCTGTCACCTGGAACTTGTCAGAGATCTCTCAGCTACACTTGGTGAGTGGGATGCTTCTCCAGGAAAAAGACACACAGTGCAATCTGAGGACAAAATCATGTGAAGTTCACTCGACAGCTTCAGATTAAAAGATTCCGGATTCATTATCCTCGAAAATGAAAAAGATTTGTGTGTCTTTTCTGATGCTTCCACATAAGCACATAAGCTCTGGCATACTTAAGAGGCATTGGCCTTGAATGCTAAGTGTTACGTTGGAGTTATAATAGAGAAATCCAAATTAGCACCAAAATCTGTACACAATTCCATGGTTAAATGTGTGTGCTGCTTTAATAGCTGTTGAGCTCTACAAACTGTATAAAAACAACATGACACTGAGTGGGATAGTGAGAAGAAGTTCTTCACAGACAGTGGATCTACATCAGCCAGTCACTATTATTATGGTATGCAAAATGCTGTCATCAATATCAATGACTGAAATGTTAATAAGGGCAGTTGTTTGATGTAATGCATGACACACATCATATCTGCAGTTCATCTGTAATGCGCAAGTCTACTTATTATGTGTAAACTTGACATTTATTGCTGTATTAAGTATTACTTTATATGTGTATACGTGCATATACACTATATGGCTAAAAGTATGTGGACACCTGATGATCACACCCATACATGGATTTTCCCCAAACTGTTGCCACAATTGTACTAAGAAGCCCAAACAAATTCCAGCGCGACAATGCACCTGTGCACAAAGCGAGCTCCATGAAGACATGGTTTGATAAGGTTGGAGTGGAAGAACTCGAGTGTCCTGCACAAAGCCCTGACCTCAACCCCACTGACCACCTTTAGTGATGAACTGGAACACTGACTGCGTGCCAAGCCTCCTCGCTTGACAGTGTCCAATCTCTGTAACGCCCTTGTGGTCGAATGTGCAAATCTACACAACAGCAGCTTCAAAGTCTAGTGGAAGGCCTTCTCAGAAGAGTGGAAGTTACTATAGCAGTAAATAGAGACTAAATCTGCAACAGGATGTCCAAAAAGCACATGTGCGTGATGGTCATGTGCACAAACTTTTGTCCGTATGTATGTGAAAATGAAAGTGAAGAGTTCCCGGTTATTCTCATGTTTTATTCGGTGTGGACGATTTGGTCCTGAGCTACAGCGAGACAGATTCAGATCATGTGTTGTTGGCGAGATTTGTGCCTGCATCTCGCTCCAGGCTTTATGTAGTAGCGTGCTTGTTTGTGCATGAGTCTTTTGCTCCAGGCTGTAAGTGGTTGTGTATCTGTGTGTTGCAGTTGGCTCTTGAACAGCTGAACAGGTTATTAAAAGGGTCATGACAAGCTAGATGACTTTCCTTAGAAGTGTTTGACCCCTTTAGAGTTATTTCACTTAATTATGCTGTTCTGCCTTTCATTTTTAACTGATACAAACATTAAATATGCAAATATAAATATTCTTTCAGTTCTTTAATTGGGTAAAATTTGCATTTTTGCACACTGCAATCTTTCAAAACACTATAAAAAAAAAAATTTGCATATTATACCATTATACACTTAGCGCATATAATATAATATTTGCATGTTATACCATTATACACTTAGCGCATATTATATAATATTTGCATATTATACCATTATACACTTAGCGCATATTATATAATATTTGCATGTTATACTGTAAATAGTTATAAAAATGTATCAGTGATATTTGCAATGCAATCAAAGGTGTGGAAGACACATTTAAGGTGATTCACTTGACAACGTGTTGCAGTCCCATTTGCAAATGCATAAAACAGCAGCAGTAACCTGTCGCTAGGTCACATGAGAGGACTTTTTGAATCTCAATATGTACAGTATATTTAACATACATATATACTATGATGGGAGTGTGGAATTCATTCGTTCACACACATTCACACTTAGAGTAGCCTAGAGTAGGAAGCCATCGATCATCTCTCGTGAAAAGACCAATAACCAAAGTCCAATAACCAATTACAGCCGAGCTGGACTCTGTCGTCTGCCGTGTTTGTTTTAATCTAAAGAAAATTGTTTGGGAGAAATTCTCTTTGGTCATGACACTGATTTGTGAGCACAACCAGCAACCAGAGTGTGTTTATTTTGTGTAACCCTTGTGTGTGAGGGGTCTGAAGACTGAAGGAGAACCACAACAAGAACACACACAATATATGGTCTGCTTCTCATGGGAGTTTGATGGTTCTGCACAGATTCCAGGTACAATACCATGAGGTCTCCACCCAAAAAAGTGCATTACAAGAAACAACTAAGATAGTAGCTGTTTCTTGGACTGCACTCTTCTGGGCAGAGACCTCAGACGTTGTATCTGGAATCTTCTGGAGCCATTCTCCCAGTTTGGGGGTCACAGCCCCTAATGCTCCTTTTACCACTGCAACCGCTTTGGACTTCACCTTCCACATCTGTTCCAGTTGTTCCTTCAGCCCCTGATGGCTGATCACTTATGGCCATACCACTCTGAGATGAATTTCTAGTAAAGCTCCTTTGGGCAGCATGTTGGTCTAGTGAGTAGCTTTGCTGTGGCATAGCCGCAGGGTCCATGTTTTGATTCTGAGCTCAGGTTACTCTCTGTGAAGTGTTTTGCATGTTCTTGCTATGTCTGCGTCATTTCTTCCAGGTTCTCCGGTTTCCCCCAACTGACAAAACCATGCCGTTAGGTGGATTAGCTACGTTAAAGTGCCTCTGTGTGTGAATATGTGTGTGTGTGTGTGTGTGTGTGTGTGTGTGTGTGTGTGTGACGGCATGCGACTGCCGTCCTATTTAGGGTGTCTTCCAGCTTCATTCCCAGTTATAAGCTCAGAATCGACTGCGAGCCTGACCAGCATAATGCAGTTACAGAAAATGAAGGTACGAATGATGCGTATTTATTAAGATAGATGCGTCTTTTCACTCGGATTAATCTAATCTATCATTTCAAAGTCTCATACATTCCAATCCAATTGGAGCATTGAAGATACACAGATAATCTTGTGCTGTCTTCAGTTATCAACCAACTCTATTATCAGTTCCACACTACGCTTGCCTGCACAGCGGTTAATGAGAAGCCACAAAGCTGTACCGTTCCTGATTCCGACTAAATAGTTAAATGTCAGACCCTTTCAGTTACAGAAAGCCGCACATTGCTGCTACTAGTGGATGTTGCCATGCAGATCACACACTCAGATGCTATCGTAGGATCAGTGTTGGAGAGATGCTGCTAATCAAAACACATGTTTTCTCACACATTTGATGTACAGCGTTGTTGAATAATGCATGCATCAATTTGGCATGCTACAGAGCAGCAGAACTAATGTCATTATTGAGGCATTGGGACTAATATCGATACACAAATTGTATACAAATGAATCCAAATGATATAACAAACTCAACTGTAGCCAATATCAACAACATTGAGTGTTTCCACCGTCCTCAGAAGCGTTTGTATCCTGATGACTTTTGGCATCTGGTCTAACTTTAACAGGAAGTGGCACAGTGTTAACTGAAGACACACGGCTCATGTAGAAGATGTCTTTCGTGTTTTTTGTGTAACATCAATCAACAGCCGGTCTAACACACCCCACTCACGCTGCGTTGGCTCGGTGTACAGGAACTGACAGGCTAAGTGACACTTTGGTGATTCAGGCTCCTCTAATCCTCAGTAACGTGTTCTTATAAAGCGTGCAGTTTTACCCGCTCTATTACTTCTTTTGAAGAGAGACACCTTGGAGCCTAAACCTCTGAAAGCTTTAATGTGCCTGGCTAACGGAAGACACTCTTCTGGGCGTCAGCATGTCTCTTACATCATGTCTCAGTCAGACTGACGAGACACGCAATACAATAAAATACACTGGAAGTATATTTTGTATATATATATATGCTCGGAGGAAAGCGCTATCAGCCTTCTTCCAGGTGCATGAGTTCACAAGTGATTACCTATGATTAGCTTTTGTCTCTGTGATTGACAGGTCAGAGTGAGAGTAAGAGTAAGCCCCTCCCACCCAGAGAGAAGAGCAAATTTTGCTTTCTAGCCACGGAAAGCTGGTCGAATTTAAACTTGCAATCTCTGGATGATTGGACAAACGCTTTTCTGTTCGAAAAATACAAAATATTGTGTTTTATTTGTTGTGTCCGTTACTCTTTATCTATTTTCTTTTATAAAGGCACCAACTTTTTCAATTCACACAAACAAAGAATCTTTTTTTTTTTTTTTTTTTACTTGAACTGTTCTAGTTTACTAATACAACATTTTACTCAACTTTGCGTTGTTCACGTAAGCGGATTACAGGGATGTCGTTTATATGATTAGAGCGCATTCGGCTGCCTATTTAACTGATCAGATCTTTGTGACTCTTGATTGACAAGTCATACATTTGTTACATTTCTTACCGCAAAAACGCAACGTATCATATTTGAGCTACGGTGTTAGGTCCTGTCAGGTGTAATGTTCTTCATGCATTTAAAATATCGGAATGACAAATTCGCAAAATGCTTTAAAAGCTTGTACTTTTGTACAATCGGAATCATTTGCGCAAAGCTTTTATCCGTCGTTCTCAGAGATCACTGTTCTGTGACCTGTTTCTCAATGAATTCAGCTTTTATGAGTGAATCCAGGGACTCGGCATGGGAAAAGGAGACACAAAGCTGTGTATTTTCTCTCAGGGAATACATTAACTGATTTGATGTTTTCAAATGGGCGACATAGCAAACATTCATGAAACCTTCCAGCATGGCTCCAGTCAATACGTTCTGTTTGGGCTAAAAAGCTCTTTCACTGCTTAAAATACAATACCCCATTCTGTTCCAATGATTTCAGCAGCATTTCAGTGCCTCTGGCAACCCGAACCTCCTAGATGCAGGGTGATTTATTTAACTGGCCGTTAAACAAACTACTTCTGAACACCTTGCAAACAAAAATAAAAAATACTGCACTGTAAAACCGGATAAGTTCATTTAACTCCAAAAATCTGAGTAAACTAATTACCTCAAAATTTTTAAGTTGATAAATCAATTTCTTTAAGACAAATACACTTAAATACAACAAGTTTGAGTTAAAATTTTTGTGATATTTAAGTGTATTCGGTAAAATACATGCGAAATATAATGTGAAGCTTGAAAATAAACGTGTATATGCGAGTCACGTGATTATTGTAAGGCAAACCCGAGCTCTCTTTCTTCCCTAAGTGCATTTCTGTAAATGAAACAGCCATAAAAACACACGTACCTGTTAAATGGATGTTGAAATGGATCGAAATCACACACAACAGCCCGAAAGAGAAGCAAAGAGAAGTGAGAGAGGAAACTAATTAGCATTTAGCAATTAGAAGAAAGGGTATTTCAGTGCATGCTTAGTGTCTCTTTACTCGGAGGTTTTTAGTGCCATGTGCTGTATTTTAACACAGTCACTCGGATCCAAAAGGGGCAAAAGCTATACAATACCATATCCTTCAAACTAGCCAGAGCACAAAGCTGGATCCATGTCTTAAGGCTTTTCCACATGCATCATGCAGCCAAAACCTTATTATACTAACAGCAAACGTCACACGGGGGACAAACGGATATTTTATGATCACATTAAAGCTGTTCTTGGTTGATGAATTCCTTTTTGAATTACAGACTGAAAGTGGTGCAAATGAGGAGCCCATGAGGCTACAGCGCACATGCTTAGTCCCAAATGCCTCGGTACAATATAAACGAGCAGATAATAAAAACCGACATCAAATTCTGTTCACCTTATTAAACTTCAATTCAATTACGTTACGTTAAATGACATTAAGAAAGTCAGATCAACAGTCAAATTTAATACAGTTCTTCATACACTTGTTGAGTTCGAAACCCCCGGAAATACAAGGCCGATATGTGATATGAATAAAGCATAAATTCTTAATAAAAACCGAGGATCTGAGCAGCTCTGGTGCAGACATTTGAAAGCTTCATCATTCAGCTCATCTCACCATCAGAGCTCAGAGCTTTACTGCTAATTAAACCCCAGAGGCCACTCAGGGTCATGCACTGGATGGAAAATGTGGATAATTAGACATGGGAGATGGGTAAAATGATTTGAGAGAGCCACACTGCTGGGATTAGCTAAACCTCTGAATATTAATAATAATGAGGAAGAAAGTCACGGGGTTTTGCTCACTTAAAGTACCCTGATTTTTTACATTTCAGGTTCTCTTGGATGGCTGATTCAGACTGTATAGATGGACGAATAGAAAGTGGACGTGTGGGATTGCGGTCCATCTTTATGGAGTTTATGCTTCATTTAAAAGCACTATAAATAAGAGCCTTTAAAACACACGCAACAGGAAGTGTGTCTTAATGAGCTAATATGGACCGATACTTGTTAAATCCATAACACGAATATCCATAGCACTTTCTCGATCACAGGATTTTCAAACTGGATTCGGAGAAACTGCATGTAAACAGAATAAGTGACCTTTGTCCAAGCACCTGTGTTTCAAAGAGAGTGCTGATGTGTGTATGTGTAATAATTCTAAGGCTACGTTGAGAACCCGTGCTAGTCACGCCCGGCATTTGGCATCCCTTTGTCTTGTTTAGAGTCACGTCATGCGTCGCATTCAATACCATTTTGAAAAGCAATTGAATTCACACCAGAAGCGAGTTAGTGAAATTCCAGCTTGGGCGTGATGCTACTCGTTTATATATACTCTGAATCTACTTACTTTTATTGTGCACATGCGTATAGTATAAACTCCTTAGAAACCCAGCGAAATCTGAAAAGCACACTTTTTATACACTGTGAACAAACTTTATTTAAAACTCTAATCTACAAATGCGTCATGATTTTGTAACCTGCAGCTGCATAGCAAAGTGTTTGTACTGTATGCTATGATACTCATTTTACACCAACATGGGGCAACAAAAGAAACACAAGTAGTGGTTCTTCACTGTCCCACTGTCTCATGTGTCAGTTAATTACAGCTAATAATTACAGCTGGTAGATACACTGCAAAACAAAACAAAACAAAACAAAAACCAACCCTTGAATATACCCAACTTTATGAAGTATTTCCTACTGTTTAAGATGGTAATAAGTAAAACATTGCATTTTTAAGCCTATTTCTAAACATGATTACTAATTTTAACTATTGGTAAATGATTGTGCTTAGTGGTTAGCACTGTTGCCTCGCACCTCTGAGGTTGGGGGTTCAAATCCCGGCTCCGCCCTGTGTGCGTGGAGTTTGCACGTTCTCCCCATGCCCCAAGGGTTTCCTACCCAAGTCCAAATACATGTGTTGTAGTCTAATTGCCATTCCTAAATTGTTCGTATTGTGTGTGCGATGGGTTGGCACCTGGTCCGGGGTGTCCACCGCCTTGTGCCCCGAGTTCAAACAGCCAGAAATGTTAATTTACTTATTCATAATTAATAACCAAATGCTGGAGTTGCCTAAAACAGATTAAATCTACAGTGCATCCGGAAAGTATTCACAGCGCTTCACTTTTCCCACATTTTGTTACGTTACAGCCTTATTCCAAAATGGATGAAATTCATTATTTTCCTCAAAATTCTACAAACGATACCCCATAATGACAACGTGAAAGAAGTTTGTTTGAAATCTTTGCAAATTTATTAAAAAAACAAAAACAAAAAAAGCACATGTACGTAAGTATTCACAGCCTTTACCATGACACTCAAAATTGAGCTCAGGTGCATCCTGTTTCCACTGATCATCCTTGAGATGTTTCTACAACTTGATTGGAGTCCACCTGTGGTAAATTCAGTTGATTGGACATGATTTGGAAAGGCACACACCTGTCTATATAAGGTCCCACAGTTAACAATGCATGTCAGAGCACAAACCAAGCCATGAAGTCCAAGGAATTGTCTGGAGACCTCCGAGACAGGATTGTATCGAGGCACAGAACTGGGGAAGGGTACAGAAACATTTCTGCAGCATTGAAGGTCCCAATGAGCACAGTGGCCTCCATCATCCGTAAATGGAAGAAGTCTGGAACCACCAGGAGTCTTCCTAGAGTTGGCCGCCCGGCCAAACTGAGCGATCGGGGGAGAAGGGCCTTAGTCAGGGAGGTGACCAAAAACTCGATGGTCACTCTGACAGAGCTCCAGCGTGTCTCTGTGGAGAGAGGAGAACCTTCCAGAGGAACAACCATCTCTGCAGCACTCCACCAATCAGGCCTGTATGGTAGAGTGGCCAGACGGAAGCCACTCCTCAGTATAAGGCACATGAGAGCCCGCCTGGAGTTTGCCAAAAGGCACCTGAAGGACTCTCAGACCAAAGATTGAACAAAGATTGAACTCTTTGGCCTGAATGGCAAGCGTCAAACCAGGCACCAGTCATCACTTGGCCAATACCATCCCTACAGTGAAGCATGGTGGTGGCAGCATCATGCTGTGGGGATGTTTTTCAGCAGCAGGAACTGGGAGACTAGTCAGGATTGAGGGAAAGATAAATGCAGCAATGTACAGAGACATCCTTGATGAAAACCTGCTCCAGAGCGCTCTGGACCTCAGACTGGGGCGAAGGTTCATCTTCCAACAGGACAACGACCCTAAGCACACAGCCAAGATAACAAAGGAGTGTCTACAGGACAACTCTGTGAATGTCCTTGAGTGGCCCAGCCAGAGCCCAGACTTGAACCCGATTGAACATCTCTGGAGAGATCTGAAAATGGCTGTGCACCGACGCTCCCCATCCGACCTGATGGAGCTTGAGAGGTCCTGCAAAGAAGAATGGGAGAAACTGCCCAAAAATAGGTGTGCTAAACTTGTAGTATCATTCTCAATAAGACTGGAGGCTGTAGTTGGTGCCAAAGGTGCTTCAACAAAGTATTGAGCAAAGGCTGTGAATACTTACGTACATGTGCTTTTTTTGTTTTTTTATTTTTAATAAATTTGCAAAGATTTCAAACAAACTTCTTTCATGTTGTCATTATGGGGTATTGTTTGTAGAATTTTGAGGAAAATAATGAATTTAATCCATTTTGGAATAAGGCTGTAACATAACAAAATGTGTTAAAAGTGAAGCGCTGTGAATACTTTCTGGATGCACTGTAAGTGAGCTCTTTCTACTGCCACCAGGTTGTACGGAAAGCGCAGATGGTGTGAATGGATGACACTTTACATGTCGCTTACTTGACATATCCAGTGTTAATCCAAGGTAACTTACTGATAGGTGGTAAAATGTTTTAAGCCCTCCCATACAATATTATGACCAGCCATCAGTGATGATCATATAATTAAGGTCGATTCCTGTCAGCTGACAAAATAGACAAAAATCTGATAAAACCCCCATTACAAGTTCTCAAACGCATCATGAGTTTCACAGAGTTTTATTTCCTGACTAAAAGACATTAGTCATGACTCTTCCTGCTCCATGTCAATGTCACAATGCAGCTTATTATCTGGCCTGTGCTCAGAATAACAGTGCTGAGTTTCTCTGGGAATAATAAGGTATGTATGACAACGTGTCATGTCTCTTAATGGCAGCAGCTACCTGATTGTAATAAGAGGTGTGGGTTTCGCACCCAGACTGTCATCTGCTTTCCTAAACGGAAAATTGCAGTTAGTGACTAAACGGCCTCTCTGAGCTGCCATGAAGAACGTTTTCCCAATTACCCAAGCCCACAGTCTGTCATTTTTAATACAAACCAGGGAAAAAGGATCAAATCAGACACCCCGATGACTCAATCTGGTCGATATACAGGACACTTATTGAACACCTCCATCTAATATGATGCTCATTAAAATGTAGATAAGCTGATGAAGAGGAGAGACCTTAATCTGTAACCCCAAAAAGAAAGAAACTCTCGGGTGAATTTGCATGAGCGCCGCAGTCTGTGTGAAGAAAACAAAGAGAAGAGTCATATTTCAGGAGAACATTAGTTTAGGAAATGTTTTTGTTTTGGCCCAAGGGAAAGAACCAATGAACACAAATGTCTCTCTTCTTTATTTTCATAGATTTCTTGTTTTCCTGATGTCCAGCAATCGAGCGAGGAAGGTCAGTGCACGGCGTCTGTACTCAGACATTTGTTCAGATCTAATGAGAGCATCTTTCTGAGCTCAGACATTACGTGATCCCTCTGGCAACATATTACCCAGCTCTCACTGCTTTCTTGGTCATTTAAAGGAGTGACCCCTACACCTCCCTCTGCTGAGACGCTGAGTTCACAGACAGATTCCCGTTTATTTATTGTTGGATTTATGGCGGTCAGGTGCCTTCTGACTTTGTATTTGTGGTTAAAATACAAAATGACTTCCTACTGTATGTGATATATAGCCCACTACGGAGAGCCATTTTACACCACAACATTGTTACACATTTTGAACAGGAACGTTGTACCTTTCGTTCAAATCGTACATGTGTAGTATGGTGTCCTTTTGTGTAGTTTGTACTTTGCTTAGACTCTGTCCATCTACTTTTAGTTTCTCCTCCAAATATGTCTTTGAGGAAACAAAGCATGATAAAGTAAATAATACACCTTGTTCATGTTCATTATTACAAACGGTTATTACAACCCTACGATTAGTGGACAACCCGCTCTACCACCTGAGCCACAGCTGCCTATGTAGTGTATGTAATGTATATAATGTAATAACCTGGCATGACTGTCAATGATAGGCTGAATGGATCTACAGTCTGGGCTAGAACAAAAACAGCCCCAGCCTCACTTAGTCATACCATTCTGTTTATTTCTTAACACCATCGGTCATGCCGTTGCACTTGGTTCCACAAGAATCCAAAATAATCCACTTTAAGACTGTTAAAAGTAAATACGCTGTTGTGGAGGCCAAAAATAAAAGCTTTTTTTTTTTTTTTTTTTAAATATTAAGGTCTTTGAAAGCAGTTTTTGGGTTTTAGTTTTACTCTTCAGGAAGTCTCTGAGACAGTGCAGCTGTTCTTTGCACACCAAGAACACTTTTATGGGTCATTCCATCAAAAGTGACATGACATCATTCACACAACTGCTGTATTTATTTTAATTAAAAACTGCACACTCTTTATCAGATTGTATCTGATATATATATATATATATATATATATATATATAATTTTAGGAATCTAAAATCAGGGCCTTGGAGTTTCACATGCACCAGAAAATCCCCCTCTTTTGTCTTATTGATGTGGATGTCAGTGTGGAGGTCACAGCTGGGTGACCAGTTTCATGGATCACCGTGGCTTTGTGTTGCCATGCGGCGTATTAACCACCCTCACGGCCATGAGAAAATGAGGATGCAGCGCTACCTTCCTGACATGACACTAAAAAAAAATAAAAAGTGTGCCTCAGGATTTTGTTTATGGTCAGCAAATAGTGTGCATGCATTAAAATACGCTGAATCTGAATACTTGACAGACATGGTTGCAGGCATAATCAATCTTCAACGTGACTGAAGATTCAACTGGCTGAAGAAATGCACCAATGAATTTATTCTTACCAAGAGATGCAATTTATACGAGTCACCATAAAACTTCCTGAAGATCTACCTTCCTGAAGACTTTAGCTCCAACTTCCAACTTTTCCATGATATTCTCATTTTTTGACATGCACCTGTAATTATAAAAACTGCCATTCCTGAACTGAAATATGTTTCTCTTTTACATATATCTGAATCAGTAATGTTCTAACATATTAAAATCAGATTACCCCCAGAAGTGAAAAGGTAGAAATTTGTATTGAAAGATTTCATTGTAACGACCAGTATCTGATGAATACATGCTGAACTGATTAGGCTTCACTGATCCATTTCACTATGGCAAGAACTTGGAAGCGCTTGATCAACGTGTGACATTCACCGTGTGAGAAAATCCCACGTAGCTTTAGTCATCTTCAGAGGCAGCTGATTGTAGTATTAAACGGCAGGGTTAAATATAATATACATCAATAGCTCAACAATTAAACTATTCGTGTTGACTAATACATTATATCCCAAGGTCTCGTTCATAATAACAATAATAAAAATAATATGTAAATGGTGTAAATAATGTTGGAGGATATTATTACCCACACCCACACACACTTACTTAAAGGAGATCTTATAGTATAAACCTTATAGTATAAATCGAATATAATCATTTCAATCTAAAATGATAATAAATATAAAAATATAATGATTTGTTACAAGCCTGCAATGATAAACTGGGTTCATGCTGCAGGTCCTCTGTACAGTATAGCAAATATGGTAAACACTTGTAATCCTTTTATTCAAACAAACAAACAAACAAACAAACAAACAAACAGAAAACACTTCTGTATAATTTGTACTTTGATTAGACGATGTATGCTCAGTCCATCAACTTTTAGATCCTCCTCCAAACATATTTTAGGGTGGAAAGAATGATAGAGTAAATAATCCAGTTTGTTCGTGTTCATTATACCTGCGACTGAATCCATAATAAATACATATACGATATTTATGGTATACATTTTTCACCTACATTTATATTTTATGGCATTTGGCAGATGCCCTTACCCAGAGCAACTTACATTTATCTCATTTATACAACTGAGCAATTGAATGTTAAGGGCCTTGGGGCTTGAGCTCCTGACCTTCTGATCACTAAACCAGAGCCTTTAACCACCAAACCACTGAGCCACCACTGCCCCTTTTTTTTAAATGTTATGAAATGTAAAAAAAAAAAAAAAAAAAAGTGAAAACATTCCCTTGGGCCAAAAATCAGGTTTTGTCTTCCTGCAATGACCAAAGTCTACTTTTAGAGTGGTTCACATTATTACACAAACTTATGCTGACTGAAATGCTTACACTAGAAACTAAAACACTAGAAACAAGATACTGTATAAAGTACTGTATAAAGGTTTTTATAATCAGGGACGTCACCTGTGCAAGCAAACGTCTCTGTTCTTACAAACCAGTTAAAATCTCAACATTGTCCTTCTGTGTACTGACTCCATGGAGACAAATAAAGGTAAAGACATACACACGCACACACACACAGACAGACAGACAGGCAGGCAGACAGACAGAGAGAGACTTCTGCACACTTGTAGGACGTCCTCTATTGTCCTTTGTCACTAAGTAAGTCTGTAGTCAACAACATTAACCTTTCACTCTAGCACCATGCGAGTTCGTCTTACTACTGAACATCTGAACAGGAGACAAGAACTCCAGCTATGAGATCAACTCGAAGAAGTGACGTTTCTCTCATCAAACTCCATTAGACATGTTTGTGACTGTGATACTCGGAGGTGAGTTCAGGAACCTGTTCAGCAATTTCCGTATAGAAAATTATAGGCGTATAGGCGTATAGAAAGAAGTGAAATTCAAATAAAAATCACTGTGTAATCTGTACAATTATATTATAACCCGGATGTGCTCATGCGTGTGGGTGGATATTAGTAGTAGAAGTGGTGATGCCACAAATGGAAACATTTAAGGCATGAACTACATTCAAGCTGATCTCGCCATATTATTAAGGTTGCCATAAAATACGTTCGTGACAGTTAATAAAATGATACGAATAAATGAATCAAATAAAATGCGATTAATCAAGCAAAGGAGTAAATTCATTTGATGTTTTGGGGAATTAAATATGGAGGGATTGTCATGAAGACTTCACTGGTTATTTAGGGGAACGTTATTGGACACACTCTAATAACATGTTTTTACAATTATAATGTCTCTGTATTTATTTACAAATAACATTTTAAATATTTATCACAGAAAATGTTCATTTCTATCTGACAAGTTTAGAAATCACATGACAAGATTTGATATTTTATTAACCACTTGACGCAGGGAATCCAGCAGTGCCTGGATTTAAAATTTTGGAAACATGGTTCAAAGGTTATGACCATAAACATACTTCCAAATTAGGCCCAAATTTGACCCGATGGTGGCGCTAGAACATTAGCAGCACTTGGCCCAAATTTGTTCCGAATGTTCCTTAGACCAAAGTTAGTTTCCAATCAGTGTACCAAATTTCACAACTTTTTACCAGACGGTTCTGTGGGCTTCCATAGACAGCCTAGCCAGAAGAAGAAGAAAGGGAAGAGTAACAATAGGGTGCCTACACACCTTCCATGCTTGGCCCCCTAATAATAATAATAATAAATCAACTGATTAATTAATTATCCATCCATCTACCTTCTATACCGCTTATCCTTTTCAGGGTCACAGGAAACCTGGAGAATATCCCAGGGAGCATCGGCCACAAGGCGGGGTTACACCCTGGACAGGGTGTCAATCCATCGCAGGGCACAATCACATACACACTCATACACCCTTTCATACACTACGGACTTTAGACATGCCAATCAGCCTACCATGCATGTCTTTGGACTGGGGGAGGAAACCAGAGTACCCGGAGGAAACCCCCGCAGCATGGGAAAAACATGCAAACTCCGCACACACAGGGCCACGGTGGGAATCGAACCCCCGACCCTAGAGGTGTGAGGCGAACGTGCTGACCACTAAGCCACCGTGCACCTATTAACTAATCATATAAGTAATTCATTTATTTATTTCCTTCCTTCAGAGAAAAGAACTGAGCTACTCAACCTCAACTGCCGGATTGTAAATTTCATCCACTGTTTAAAAGAGAAGTGCAAGCTGGATCCACAAGGTTCTCATTTGAAAGCTCTTCCTGTATAAATCTAATCTCAGTTAAAAGATTAATATACTGTCTCGCTACAGAAATGGAGGCAATAAAATACAAAGTAATGTGTCTAGAGCTTCATAGCAGTCTAGATAGAAAGTGTCTGGAGAGTAGACTACATTTTACGTCTTTTCTTTAGCGCAAGTGGACTTGCTGGACCGAACTGGAGAGATCATGCACTTGATGGAGATGGAGCACAGCGTGGATCTCGTCAGCACTTTACTGAAAGGCCGACAAAGCTACATCGTATTGAGCGTGTCACGTGAGTGCGTCTTACCTCTTATTTGCAGTGATTTTTAATTAAGGTCAAAAAATATTGAGCGCGCTGTTTTTAACACAGGCTCTGAGGGCAGCGAGGAGCTTCAGTATTCTGCAGTGCATGATGGGGATTTAAGGAAAAGTCATCCAGAAGTAGAAGGTGATGAAGCTTCTGTGTGCTGGATATGGATTCAGGATGTTTAAGCTTGCTATGCAAGCGCACACTTGATGGTTCGAGATCACACGTAGCATTCCTTCTCATTTCTTCCACTTGCTATGTTCGTGCCGCTTGAGAGAATTTCACTTGAAACTTTCTCCAATGTACTTCCTTGGTTTAACAAAAATAGCCAGCGTTAGCATATAGCTGCAATCGTATCTCTTCCGGAAACAGATTTCGCAATGTCTCACTTGTATGTTAGCCTGCTACCCACTTGCTAACATTCAGCTAGTCAATTACAGGGTGTCCCAAAAGTCTCCATATAGTGGGGAAATTAATACTTGTCTTCCAAAATGTTTCAAACTTAGTTTATATTATATATATATTATATTCAGATAGCCTTTAAGAACGTCTTTGACAAAAGAAGAACGTATTGAAATCATTCTCATGGCTGGATCGGGAAGCTGTCACAAGGTCGCGATGGACTTTAACAGGAAACATGGCGAGGACCTCACCAAATATATTAACAAATTCGAAAAGACTGGAAGTGTTGCGAACCGACCGAGAAGTGAACATCCACCAACATTCACTGACAAAGGCACAACCGACCCCTGTGTATGGAGACTTTCGGGACACCCTGTAGTCAGCTAATGTAACTTCTCCAGCAGACATTTCATGTAACTGTGTGTAATTAAGACCAGTGGACAATTCATTATCAAGCTACAGCATAGACTAATAATAGACTATAAACAAAATTTAACATGTAATCAAAACTTACAATAATTATAATAAATAAGGAATATTTAGGCATTTAATCTACTAAGCTAGCTGAACCTATGGGTGTTTTTTTTTTTGTTGTCTTTTTTTTAAAATCTAGTGTCTCATTATTGTACTGTTGGAATGACTGAGTTTGTTCTGTGTGTTTATTTTAGTGATGTTGAGGAAGCTGTCAAATCTTTCCAAAAAGCGAGACAAAAGGTCTGCTCTGAAGAAAGGATCTGTCAGTCACATCAAGACTAAAGTTACTTCCACCTCCACTAAGGGCACTACTTCGGCACCCGGGACCTGGAAAAAAGAAACACTTGAACCAGAGATATTACAGCTTTAAAAAGTCACACTCGCTGGCTGTGGCCTGGGGTCTGCTGTCTATTTCATGCTGTTTACTGCTGTCTGCTACATGACAAAAAAGATCCAACAACAGCGGCCTAGAAGGAACATGTAACTTTTTTCCTTTGAGGGACTCTGTTTTTGTTTTCTATATATATATATATATATATATATATATATATATATATATATATATATATATATAATTCCCCCCCTCCATTGTTTTGTTGTGTCCCACGCTTCCAGTCCTAATCCACGCCTTGACTCCGAGTGACATCATACAAAATACAACAGTATAATATTTCTGTAAGATACTGCATCTTAATGAACCATTAATGACCAACTTAAGAAAATAAAACCCCATCTTGCCGTCTCTGTGTATGTGTGGGTTAACTCTGTGGTGTCCAGTGTTCCTGGGATAGTTTTCGGATCCACCACGACCCTGACCAGGATAAAGCGCTTACTGAAGATGAACGAATAAAACTCAGCTGCTCTGAAAAAATCACCAAACTCATGTTCATGGTCATGTTGTATGACTCCTGACTGAGCTACCACTATAGCAGACAGTGTTCTGAATTCACAGACCGGCGCTCCAGCACGCCCTCACTTCCACACGTACTCTGTTCAAACTCTATTTCCAATCAAAACGCGGGACATCGTCTCACGTTGCGGGATGCGGGACGTACCGATAGGGAAAGAACGAATGAGGAATGAATAGAAAAATGTGGTGTTTGATGCTGTCGTGTGGGGTAGTGAAGAGAGGACGTAATCGGGAACGCCAAACCAAAATGACTTGTATTTTTCACGAGTCTCTGTCTTCAAGTCCACGTCAAGTCTCGAGTCGGTTTTTTGAGACTCGAGTCTGAGTCGCAGACTCGAGTTTCTATCTCTGACTTTCGGTTCACTTTACATTCCATGCATGAAGTTTTCAGGGGAACATTTTTCGATTTCAAATTCACAGCTCCTACAACATTGCTGCAACATGCCATATTTGTAGGAATGTAAGCACTAATTTTCATAATGTTAGACCATCCATCCACCCATCCATATTCTATACCGCTTATCCTTCCTTCAAGGTCACGGGGAACCTGGAGCCTATCCCAGGGAGCATCGGGCACAAGGCGGGGTACACCCTGGACAGGGTGCCAATCATAATGTTAGCATTATAGTATTTTTCACACCTATTAGTCCCTTTGCAGAGTACAAAATGGACATTTTTAGTTTGTTTGCTTTGGTTTCACACTGAACATGAATGAAACGTCATTCAATCAAATTCACTGATTCAGAGACATGGCGATGAAAAAAGAGAAACAAATTTTGCCAGTGCAGAAATCACAAAAATAAAGATATACAGAGAAGGCGCTAAAGACCAAAAATAAATAAATAAATAAATAAATAAATAAATAAAATTCCACAATATATACAATGGTTCACGCCTAATAATATTAATTGCCATTATTATGAAACTCTCGAAGCAAACAACTGTGTGTGCAAATGACTTTAGTCTCATTTAAATGTGGGGAGAGCAACAATTTAATAAATAGCATTGTCATGCAAACATCCATTACCAGAAATAATTTCAGAAACATTATTTCTGGACTGTTACAGACTTTCTTAGAGCCTTTAGAATACTTGAACAGACTATTATATTTTGCACACACACACACACACACACACACACGCTGATATTCCTCTGTCTAATATCAGTCCAATCTGCTATAAAAGTGTGTCATTCCTTGGCTGCTATGAGAGGACCAAACCTTCTCAGTCTCAACTTCCATATAAACAGGACGTTGAAGGCATTTATGGGACAGGACAAGTCTCTCATAAAACTGAGTGCTGAATGGGATTTGAGCCTGAATGGTGAGGTGGAACCAGACATCAGAAGTGCCAGGAGACGGCCTGTGTTATATGTGCCACAGCGCACACACTCACTGCTGTTTGCTTTGGTGTTTACGAAATATTCGCCCAACTTGACTGATACTAGAAATAACAGAAACTCGGGATAAGTGGATTACACTATCTTCTATTCATGCTGTGATTCAAGATCATCATCATTAGAATTGTTATCATTAACACAGCGTCCACACAGTCTCTTTATCATGTCATGTGACTCATTAACATTATTCTTCTGAACACCAGACCAAAAGTTTTCTCATCCCCACTAGCAGCACTAGCACTTTAATTCACATTAATCATGATCAGATCATGTTTTTTTTCTTCTTCTTGGCCGTCATCTTCAATATGAGACGATTTAAGAATAAAAAAAATTCTGACCTCTGACCATCACACCCATATATGGTTCTTCAAACTGTGCCACAACGTTGGAAGCACACAACTTTATCGAATGCCTTTGTACATCACAGTCATGACTTGTAGCATCACAATCATTTCACTGGAACTAAGAGACACAAACCTGTTCCAGCATGACAATGCCCCTGTGCACAAAGCAAGCTCCATGGAGCAGGGGTGGCTTGATGGTTAAGGCTCTGGATTACTGATTAAAAGGTCGGGGATTCAAGCCCCAGCACTGCCAAGCTACCACCGTATCATGGCTGACCCTGCACTCTGACCCCAACTTCCTGACTTGCTGGGATATGCGAAGAATAGAATTTCACTGTTCTGCAATGTATATGTGATCAATAAAGACTCATTATTATGAAGATATGGTTTATTATAACATTCAAGAGGAACAAAATCTGGAATGGAATGTTCAGCAAGCACGTGAGTGTTATGGTCAGGTGTCTACAAACCTCTGGCCAAATAGTTTACATAAATGTGAAGATGCCAAACCTTCAAACAAACATCAAACAACATCCACCAGCTTATAAAATAGCACTCGATCCAGCACATCCTATTATTTTGCAAGATGAACCTGAAGTACAGCGGCGAAAAGTGTCAAGCTTAAGCAGCGGCAAAAACACTGTATCTATTGTTGCAAGTTACATCAAATGACTGGACTTTGCTAAAATAAAAAAAATAAAAAAGTTTTCTTTTTTCTTAAGGGTGTTATGGTGGCATCAGAAGAAGCATTGCCCAATCACAGTTTCCGTCCACCTTCCAAATGCTGGTATATGGACTGGGACAGCTCTAAATTGTCCCAACGTGTAAATGAGTGTGTGAATATGTTTGCATCTAGAGTGTATTCCTGCTCCGTGATCATCCCTGAAGATGGTAAAAAGGTTAATGAAGAACATGTGGTTAATTCAGTGGTCTCTCCTATACAGGAAACCTGTTTTGAAGGAGAAGCTGACCAAGCACCCACCTCCTAGAATAACTTTAAACATATCTTAAGCATACTCTTTGAGATTAACAATGTCTCAGATTAAGATGCTATCGCCTCTGATGTCCTCAATGCACTGGGAAAAGAAAAAACAAAACAAAAAAAAACCTATGCGAACTTTAAAGCCATGATACTATAGTAAGGAATTAATATTGTCATATATATGTATTTAATATTGGCCTCGAGTTTTCAGTGTACTTACAGTCACTGACATGGATGACATATTGTGGTAGTATTAAGACAGCCAGTGATGCTGGACTTAATGCTGTTCCTCGTTCAAGTCCATATCATGAGAGAACATGATATCATGAGAAGAAAAACTCGATGCCAACAGTGTTGACAGGCGCGCTACAGCCATCGACAAGTTACTAATTTGCATACATGAAATACCCTAAAGACATTCTTCAAAACAGGAAAGAAGCTATCGAAGAAAAAACTATTTCAGACATTTGACCTTGCCATGACCTTCATCCAGTTTGGATCAATTCCAAAACGTAATTACCTCATCTCCTGGTTACAGTGATAACTCCATGTAAATCCTACAAAACATCCAACCGCTCATTCTTAAGATATAACTCTTTACCACACACTAACTCAAATTGCAGAGAATGATATTCAACGTTTTATCCACATTGTTTTTTTTTCCCCCTGTTAATTCAGTGTATACACATTCAGCAAGACAATACAGTAATTGGTTTTGTTAAACAAAGTACAAAATTTATCCTCTGTGTGAAAATGTGAACGATGGCATCCTGTAGCTAACGTTCCGGACAGAGAAAAGAAAGAAAGCGAGACAGAGCGGTGCTGGGTGATTGACGGTTTAATTTATACGGTGTAGCGGTTTTTGGATGAATGAAAAAGGGGTTTCGTTTGTGACGGCCAATTAAAGGATGAAATTGAGGCGGAGAGAGACTGGATCAAGAGACACGTATATCTTTCTCTCATTCTATTACACTCAGCTTTCTCTATTACACGCGTCTTCTGTATTATAGACAGGTCTCTCCGTGTCCTCTGCCTGACTCTGGATCTGTGTTGATCTGAATGAGGCCGAACCTCACAGCTACAGGTTTGACTTTACCTGCATAATAAATCCCTGAACATTTTCCTACACTTAGATGCAAACATAACAATTCAAGCAAATGAAAACAAAACAACATTCTTCATTTCATAGTTTTACATCTTCACATCTAAATTGGACATATTCATTGTTTAAGAATGTTTACCTAAAGAAGTCATTGGTAAACATCTCACTCTTGCTTCAGGGTATAATGTCACCTGGATATCATAGATTTGTACCTCAGAACTGCTGCTGAAATCATAAACACTGTTCTTTGCTTATCCCAGAACACAATCTGCTCATTCTGACCATCCTTACAACACACTTAGTACTGTTTGTCTTTACTCTTCTACACCTGTATACTGTAATGATTTAAATTCCTACTATCCAGCGTGACGCAGAAGAGGATGGGTTTCTTTTTGAGTCGGATTCCTCTTAAAGTTTCTTCCTCATGTCATCTCGGGTAGTTTTCTCTCACAACTGCCGCCTCCGGTTTGCTCGACTGGGAGCGAGTTCTACATTATGACTACATTATGTTGCTCCCGATGGCAAGCTAGCGCCTTGCATGGCAGCTCTGCTACCACTGGACTGCACTTATATATAGCCCTTTTTTAACCTTAGCAGTTCCAGAGCGCTTTACACTATGTCTCATTCACCCATTCACACACACACTCACACACCAGTGGTAGCAGAGCTGCCATGCAAGGCGCTAACTTGCCATCGGGAGCAACTTGGGGTTCAGCGTCTTGCCTAAGAACACTTTGGTATGTGGAGTCACGTGGGCCGGGAATCGAACCGCCAACCCTACGATTAGTGGACACCCCGCTCTACCACTTGAGCCCAGCCGCCCTTGGTGTGTGTGTGTGTGTGTGTGTGTGTGTGTGTGTGTGTGTGTGTGTGTGTGTGTGTGTGTGTGTGTGTGTGTGTGTGTGTGTGTGTGTGTGTGTGTGTGTGTGTGTGTGTGTGTGTGTGTGTGTGTGTGTGTGTGTGTGTGTGTGTGTGTGTGTGTGTGTGTGTGTGTGTGTGTGTGTGATGGATTTAAGCCAACACACGGTGCCTCGGAAGGCAGACTCCGTGTAGAGCAGACTGTCTGAAACACCGCAGCCAGGAGTTTCAGACATCAGAACCAGGTTTGGACAAAAGCAAAACTACAGAAAGAATGAGCTGGAGAGTGTAGGATGAACGAACAGACCTGCAGACTGCAGATTTGTTACTTTTGGTCCCAAAGGTCACTGACAGCCACATTAAAGCAGTATATACTATAGGAAAATGACTACAGTACTTTGGCTGATACATTGTATATGCTCTTTAATGTGGCTCTCAGTGAACTTTGGGTCCAAAAGTAACAAATCTGCAGTCTGCAGGTCTGTTCGTTCATCCTACGCTCTCCAGCTCATTCTTTCTGTAGTTTTGCTTTTGTCCAAACATTAGATCAGTTGATTTCGTTTGCTAGTTGGTATTAATTGATCCTCGACTGGCAGTCAGAGTGCCTACTGACCACAGAGAGACCCATTACAGTGAGTCACATTTTTCTTTTTCCATCTGCTCTGGTGGTGTGTGTGTGTGTGTGTGTGTGTGTGTGTGTGCAAAATAATTAATATGAAATAGCTAATTTAATCAGCAGCTCATGAACGGTAAGCTGCCCAGCTTTCAGTTACCACCTGTCGTTACACGAGAGAGAGAGAGAGAGAGAGAGAGAGAGACAGAAAGAGAGAGAGAGAGAGTGAGAAAGACAGAGAGAGGGACAGTGAGAGAGAGAGAGAGAAAGAGAAAGAGCACGACAGAAAGTGAGAAAAACAGAGAGGGACAGTGAGAGAGCGAGAAGGAGAGAGAGAGAGCGACAGAAAGTGAGAAAAACAGAGAGAGGGACAGAGAGAGAGAGAGAAGGAGAGAGAGAGCGACGGGAAAGTGAGAAAGACAGAGAGAGGGACAGTGAGAGAGAGAGAAGGAGAGAGAGAGAGCGACAGAAAGTGAGAAAGACAGAGAGAGGGACAGTGAGAGAGAGAGAGAGAGAGAGAGCAACAGAAAGTGAGAAAGACAGAGAGAGGGACAGTGAGAGAGAGAGAGAGAGAGAGAGAGAGAGACAGAAAGAAAAAGAGAGACAGACAGAGGAAACAGACATAGAGAGAGAGAGAGAGAGAGAGAGAGAGAGAGAGAGAGCGCGAGAGAGAGAGAGAGAGAGAAGGAAAGACAGATAGGTGGCTAAATTATTTCAAGACACATGCATACAAATCATGTACACACAAACACAAACACACACACACACACACACACACCCACATCAACAGATACGAGAGTGCAGCAGCGGCAGATGGAGAAGAAGAATATGACTTGGGTCTCTGTAGTTGTTAACCTTGGTGACTTGCTAGTTTACCTAAAGTTGGCTAGCAAGTTTATCTAAAGTTGGCTAGCCAGTATCGCATCTAACTAGCTACTTAGTTCCTATTGAGGTAACATTAACACCTGCTAAGCCGTATTGTAGTCACATTTAGCTACTAGTAATACAGTGCTGATGTTAGGCAGCTGGTTTGCTTAGGTAATCTTTCTTATCTGGTATATTGTGTAATTAGATACATGCTAACACTATACCAAGCTAAAAAAGGAAAAAAAAGATGCCCTGGAGTAGAGAAGAGATGCTGGCTTTTATTTCACACTGGGGTGAACCAAAGCTTCAATAACAATTTGAAAATACGATAAAACAATAATCACAAAGTATATGAGAAGCATCCATGTTTTGTGTTTTATATCTGGGGGAGGGGCATTGAAATACTGAGACTGAATACTGAATATTTTTTTTCCAACGTGAGGTGACTTCTGCATAGGAACTCATAGAAACGGTTTCTTACATCACCTATAAAATGGACTGACCACCTACAGAGAGTGATGCAGCAGCGCTTTAGCCCTTTGGTCTGTCCAGCTCTCTCACCTCATCTGTAAACTCTGCTTCAACTATAACGGCAATACTCCCATCAACGCCATCATCTTCTAGATCGCTACCTAGTGAGCTGAATCTCTGCCGTAACTCAGAGTAACTGTGTCATATAGAGTAGCTGCAATGCATTCTGGGACTTTGCATCCAGCATTTGCTGTCTCCACTTCTCCACTAAACACATCACAAATATTTCAATAGAAACATATTTAATGTGTTTCACGATTAAATTTCATTCATACGTCTGATCTAGTTGCCCATCTCACAATAAACCTTTGCTCTGGATGTCCCCTGCAGGATGACAGTGACTCACTGAGCTGTCTCTCTTAATGACACTCAACTTTTGTTTAACAGAACCTTCCAGAAATCTCATTAGTTCGCTCTTAATTGCTGGGGCTCTGGTTATTTGACAGTGGTGAAAAAACAGAGCAGTAATATTGATATAATCACAGACAGACATCCTGCCACACCTATCCTGCTAATAAGCCTGCCATCCTAATGCATTCTGGGTAATTAATCATTCACAAAGTCTGAGTGTCACCTGTGAGTTCATCGATATTCTCCCTGCCAATTGTCTACTTATTAAAATGCTAAGCACTGAAAGTCCCGGCACCTACGAATCGCTCTCATTATAGTCTCCTTTTAATGTTGAATGATTTTTCACCTTACAAGCCCGGGGAGACAAAGAGACGCCATTAAGGAGGCTGTTTTTAAAATGGAGAAAGTATTTTCATTTATTCTGGAGTTTCACCAGAGGCTTTTCATGGGCACTGGGGACTCATTAGTGAAGCTGGACATACACATACGGTGAGAGAAAGAGAACAGAGACACTGTGACACTGTTACTTGTAAACTATGAGGCCTGACTAAGGGCAAAAGCTCAGAGCTAAATGAGACATCATGATCCTTTATCATAGGCATCACTCCATGGGTTCTCTCCATCCATCCTCCATACTGCTTCTCCTACACAGGGTCAAGAAGGAGCCTGGAGCCTGTCCCATAAGAGCAAAGGCACAAGGTGGGGGAACCTGGACAGAGTGCCAACCCATCACAGGGCACAATCTCACACACATTCACACACTAAGACAATTTGGAAATGCCAATCAGCCTACAACATATGTCTTTGGACTGGGGGAGGAGACCAGAGTACCACCGAAGTGCAGGGAGAACATGCAAGCTCTGCACACACAGGGTGGAGGCAGGATTCAAACCCCAACCCTGGAGGTACTAACTACTAAGTCGCTGTGTCCCCGATGTGTTCTATTCCCAACTCCATCCATCCTTCGATTTTTTGTCCCGATTATCATACACAGGCTCAATGCGGAGCCTGGAGCCTATCCCAGGGAACTCGGGGCACGAGTCCGGGGGACACCCAGGGCACAATCACACACATTCACACAATATTCACAATGGACAATTTGGAAATGCCAATCAGCCTACAACGCATTTCTTTGGACTGGGGTGGCAAACCGGATTACCTGGAAGAAACCCCCGAAGCACGGGGTGTGGTGATAACATGCAAACTGTGTGCATATACAGCGGAGGCATCTCTCACTAATTAAAAAAAATAATCAAAATCATTTTTGGTCACATGACTGGATCCAACTTTAGAAGCTTAAAAAACAAAATGAATTAACACTATGACATGCAAGCAGGGCTAAGTCCCCTGTCTCTTTCAAGTAACAAATCAACAACAAAACAAATAAAAACAAACAAACAAACAAACATTTCTGGCATTGTCTTACTTGCTGTTAACAAATGCTTTAAAGTGGATTGTTTCTTACTTTTGTGCAACCAAGACCCTTTCTTTCTAGCCACAGACTGTAAATTCACAAAGGCCGTAACTGACAGTCGAGTCAAATGATTCGCCCAGACAGAGTGACACGCCCACAAGATTTCATGTGCGCTGAGGCTAATTGATTTAAGTCCCTGTCGCTGTCTCAGGTGCAATAAACACGAATGCATTGGAATACTTTCTCAATAGTGAGATGATTATGATTATACATGATTACAATATCATGACATTTTATATTGCTGATCAAATGTGAACATTCAGAAATATTATTTAACATTATTCTGTATTCTAAACTAGTACAGAGTATTTTTCTACTTGTATCTAAGCAGACAGTCAAGATCTGCAGACTCTTTTCTACCCTCATGATGAACAAACTTGGTGGTGAATGAACTTCTACCCTACAGCTAAGTCAGTTCAGACCCTGAAGAACTACCTCTTCACCAAACACTTAAATGAGCACTAAACCTACACCGAATCCCTATGTCAACATCTCCCTGGAGAACTCCATCGGACACCATCATACATCACATTAAACATTAGAGTATCATTCTCTGCTCTGACATGTAGGTTTTCCCTTTATAAAATCTCCATGAATATTACTTGCTCAGTCCTTCGGCATCTGGAAATTGGACCACTGTAGTTCGCTCCTGGCAGATCTTTCCATCAGATCAGTGCAACTGGTTCAGAATGGTTTCAAGTTTCACCTCGATGTGACTTCCTGTAGCTTCCCACAAAGCCAAAAATGGACTTCCAGCTGCCTGGGCACTTACCCTCCATGTGTGCTACGAAAAATGAATGAACTTCTGCCCAAAAGCTAAGTCAGCTAAGATCTTGTGGACCTACTTCTTCACCAAAAACGTAAATTAACATAAACCTACACCTTTATTTGAAAGAAGGAAGGAAAGAACCCTTTTATTTATTTATTTTTTAAAATATAGTTGTGCTTGTGGGTCACACTAACCCCTTTCTAAAAGCTTTTGGCTTGCACGTATTCTTACACCTTGACCTATTTGTACTCGCATGAGGATAGTTTCCATGGAGAACACAAAGCACTTCTTTTCAAGTTGCTCTGCATTAAGGTTTCTGCAAAATGCTGAATGAAAAGACATTTAAATACGTACCATTTTTACATGCATTTTTAATTTTTCATCAGCAGGGTCTGCATGATGGTGCGGGAAAGCAACCAGGATCGATCCTGAACTCAGAGTACTGTCCGTGTAGAGTTCTCCATGTTCTACGGGTATCGGTTTCCAGGTTTCTCTGGTTTCCTCCTCATACTTTAAAAGACGGCTGTATGTGGATTGGCTATGCCAAATCACCCCCAGGTTTGTGTGCACTGGCATGTCATCCATAATGTACAGTATTCCTACATATTACCCAGTGTTCCTGGGATAGGCTCTGGATCCATCTGTGCTCTGACCTACTGCTACTGAAGATGAATGAATGAATGAACGAACAACTGCAAATCCTCACGCGGCTGACACGTTTATCCAAAAGCGACGTATAACAAGGACTAAGGATACAGCTGAGCAGCTGAGGGTTAAGGGTCTTGCTCAAGGATCTCTTGTTTTTTTAACCAGCGAAGTCTCTGCTTCTCTTATCCTTACTTTCACTCTTTCTGTCCCAATTTCCTTCAGTATCTGGCTCCCTTTCCTTCTCTAGACCCCATGTTCTTTCTCTCTCTCTCTCTCTCTCTCTCTCACACACACACACATACACACACACACACACACACTCAGCAT
Source organism: Ictalurus furcatus (assembly GCF_023375685.1). NCBI lineage: Eukaryota > Metazoa > Chordata > Actinopteri > Siluriformes > Ictaluridae > Ictalurus > Ictalurus furcatus. Next base: position 31,147,108 of record NC_071258.1, on the reverse strand, counting down.
GAGGAGTGCTTTCTCATGAAATTGTAGGCAGCCTGTCAGTAATTGCAGATCAATTCTCAGGGTGGCCGCTCGCTGGATTGAGCTGTTACAGAAAAAAAAAATCTCTCTTTCCGGGAACATGGTGTGTGCTCCAATCTGTCTGAACGCCAGAGAGGCCGAAAGTCATTCACTGTCAGGATTAACAGCGGAGAATCTGTGTGAGCTAATGAAGCTAAATGAAATGGTATACTGTAGCAAGGATGAGGGTGTGAATGGGTGTAAACTATTTCGTGTTTTTTTTTTTCAGTAGAAAGCTTTCCAGACAGCAGAAGCACATGATATTTCATGGTTTTATAGACAGCTTACGAAATCTGAAATTGAGCTCGGGTTAATTATTGATGAGGACTTGATGTTTTTGGGGCAAATCTTACTGGGAGATTTTATGTCACGTCTTCCATGTCGGTCAGTGACTCAAATAAATTCACTTTTATGTGTATAGCCATTAAAAAAAATTATTACCCCCCCAAAAAGCTGTTACAAAGTAGCTTTAAATAAATCCAGATGTAAGAGCTTTATTTCAGAATTACTTTGTGTAAATCTTACAAGTTAAGTGACGCTTGCGAAAGGTTATCAGGACGCACAAGTTTGGGAGAACGCAAGCTTTTGACCGTAATCGATTACAGTATGTTAGTTAATAAATAAGTTGTTGAGAAGATGCGGTGAAGCAAGTGGATTGTACTGGAAGACGATTGAAGGAAATGTGAAAGTTTACTGAGTCTGAAGAATAAATAAAGACAACAGATAGTTCATGGACTTTAGAGGTGTGAGCATTTCACTAACAAGACAAGACCTCAGATACAGTACACGTCAAAACTTGTAATCTAATTTTAAGACAATCACATGTCCCATACACCAGATATAAATGTAGACCTCTAATGAAGAAGCCAGAGGCAACAGTAGTAAGGAAAAAGATCCGTGAGCAATGACATCAGGAACTTCCACAATATTCACAGGAGCTTGCAATTTTTCCAAAATGACCACAGATTTTCTGCAGATTTGGGCCAAGTTGCGTCATGTGACGTCATCACAACGCGTCTTGTGACGTAATCACAATGCGGATTCAGCCGAAGTCCCCTTCGAGTCACGTGTGTCAAACACGAGTACAGCTAAAAGGTCTCATTTGCCAACAAACATTACAGTGAAAATGTCGCCAATTCGAGTAGTTTTCCACAAAAAAAAAAAAAAATGCGGAAATCTCCATAAATTGCGTTGCAAATTTTTAATAAAGAAGAATACGCAGCCAAATGAAGCATTTTTGATTGCGACAAACACAAACAAATACTCAGCGATGTCCTGTGCGGACTGATTTACTCATTTCCAGTCATTTGTCTTAAATTCCATCAATAATGAACAAAAACATTAGTCCTTGTCATCTTGTATCCACTCAGAAGCAGAGAGAGAGAGAAGGAGAGAGAAAGAGAGAGAGAGAGAGGAAGAGAGAGAGAGAAAGAGAGAGTGAGAAAGAGAGAGAGAGAGAGAGAGAGAGAGACAGAAAGAGAGGGAGAAAGAGAGAGTGAGAAAGAGAGAGAGAGAGAAAGAGAGAGAGAGAGAGAAAGAGAGAGTAAGAAAGAGAGAGAGAGGAAGAGAGAGAGAGGAAGAGAGAGAGAAAGAGAGAGTGAGAAAGAGAGAGAGAAAGAGAGAGTGAGAAAGAGAGAGAGAGAGAGAGAGGAAGAGAGAGAGAGAAAGAGAGAGTGAGAAAGAGAGAGAGAAAGAGACTTTTTTGCAGTTTAAACTCTCTTTATTTACCAATTATTTAGGGAAAAGAGAAAATATCACTCATTCAAAAAGAAAAAGAAAAAAAAAGATCTACATGTTTCAACATGGAGGTAAAGGATGGTTAAATTAATAAACCAATCACCAGTGAAAAACAATTTCACCATCATCCGTTATCAAAAACAAACCCTCATTTGCACACCATGTGTTTCAAATATTTCCACACTGTCATTCATTATATGGAACTCATGTTCAACTTTAATCCGCGACTCTATTAGAGCTTTGAATAAGTTCACGGTCTCGATGTCTCTTCCTTCTGTTTATAGTCTATAAGATTTCCAAATGGCTACTTTTGCCCGTCCAACTAGAAAGTTGATCAATGTGCAGCATTCTCTGCGTGGACGGGAATATTTACAACCTAAAATAAACATTCCTTTAGAAAAAGGTGACCCGAGGTTGTTGATTATTCTGTCCAACGTGTTGAAAAGAGGATCCAGTCCGTGGCAGTCACAGAAGCAGTGGAGCACAGTGCCTGGTAGTCCACAGAACCTGCAGAGGGGAGAGTCCGTGAGGTTACACTTAAACAGGAAGGTATTGGTCGGCATTGCAGAGTGAACAAGTAGCCAAGTAGCCAAGATCGGAGATCTTATTGACCAGGATAAGCGAGAGTGGATACAAGTACACCAACTTTCCGGAGAGATTGGAGGCAGGTCAGAGAGGATTGTTGGGAATGTGGTAAGGACTTTGAAGGCTTCGTTCCCCACACCCCTACTGACGTTCATAAACAACAACGTGACTGGAGATCCTGCCATGTAGTTGTTTCTGACTCACACTGAATCACTCTGTTACCCAAAAAAGGAGACTTCGGCAACGACTGGCGTCCTGTCTCTCTCCTTGGGACAGACTGCTTCAGGATCACATGGCTGACTGTTGTACCGTTCCTCATAAAAAGATAACGCTTGTAGAATTACGTCATCTTTGTCGGTAGTTTCTTGTCCACTGGGTAGTTTCAAGTGGCCGTTAGACCTCTTCTCTCTGTTTTTTTTTTCCTCCAGTGCAAAGAAGAAAGATTTGGACGAGTCCATTTTATTATATTGTGTAAACTTGGCTCGCACCATGGCACCTTGATCTCTCTCTACATACAAGTTTTTCAGAAGAATTTTCTTCTTCTCCAGTATTTCTTTTGTTCTTGTTTCTTCTTCTTCACTTATTGAGCTGCTCAGTTTCAATGTTTCTTTTTCAAGAAAGTTGATTTTTTTCCCCCGTGATTTCTCTGGTGCTGTTTTTCGTGTATTGTTGGCAGAAGGTCTGAATCTGAACTTTACCAACGTCCCACCACTGGCTTACTGATGCATACTGAAACTTTCTCTCTCTCCAAGACTTCCAGAAAAGTGTAAAAGCATGAATAAAGTGGTGATCCAGTAATAACCTATTGTTAAAATGACAGTGATGGTGCCGGAAAGTGCTCAACGTGGTAGTGAAAGCGAGAGAAATGTATTGATGGTCAGAGAGAGGAGTGGGATGAATATAACTGTTATAAAATCGGCCTCTGTTGAATTTTTGAGTATAAAACCTATCGAGTCTTGCTGTAAGAATCTTTTCAGGGGTAGATTTTAACCAGGTATACTGTCTGTCTATGGGTAGAGTTTCTCTCCACACATCTACTAGATTATGGTTTTGTACTACGGTTCTGAGTGCTTCTGCTGAACGAGGATGAGGTTCACCATGGTTTCGATCTACACTATGATTCAAAGTGCAGCTGAAATCTCCAGCTAAAATGATTACCCGTTCTTGAGGAATATCAAATATCAAAATAGCGTTTTGGTCGGTCAAGTCCTTCAAGAGTGGCATTTTGCATTGCTACGTGACATGACAGATAAAAACGTGAGCGATTAGGAAAAAAAGGCATCAGTTTGGGGTTTCTTAACCCCTTTTATCTGATCTAAAAAAGTGCTTATCTGTAATGTGGTATAAAGCTGAGAACTATTGAAAGGTTTGTGTAGTCTAGCTATCATCTCTGAGGAATCAGCGTCCTCATCAGAGCCACGCTCTAGATCTTCAAATTCGTTTTCTGACTCATTATCGCGTTGTGAGCTTTCTAAAGCCATCTCAGAACAAGTTCCCTGCATTTCCTCCTCTAGCTCTGGTAAAACGTTAGGATCAGCCTCTGGATGAACAGGCTGTGAGTGCTCCTCACTCCTGGTAGGGTCTGCCTGAGACAGGGACAGAGGCTGTGAGTGCTCCTCACTCCTGGTAGGGTCGGTCTGAGACAGGGACAGAGGCTGTGAGTGCTCCTCACTCCTGGTAGGGTCTGTCTGAGACAGGGACAGAGGCTGTGAGTGCTCCTCATGCCCGGTAGGGTCTGTCTGAGACAGGGACAGAGGCTGTGAGTGCTCCTCACTCGCGGTAGGGTCTGTCTGAGACAGGGACAGACGCTGTGAGTGCTCCTCACTCGCGGTAGGGTCTGTCTGAGACAGGGACAGAGGCTGTGAGTGCTCCTCACTCCCGGTAGGGTCTGTCTGAGACAGGGACAGAGGCTGTGAGTGCTCCTCACTCCCGGTAGGGTCTGCCTGAGACAGGGACAGAGGCTGTGAGTGCTCCTCACTCGCGGTAGGGTCTGTCTGAGACAGGGACAGACGCTGTGAGTGCTCCTCACTCGCGGTAGGGTCTGTCTGAGACAGGGACAGAGGCTGTGAGTGCTCCTCACTCGCAGTAGGGTCTGTCTGAGACAGGGACAGAGGCTGTGAGTGCTCCTCACTCCCGGTAGGGTCTGTCTGAGACAGGGACAGAGGCTATGAGTGCTCCTCACTCCCGGTAGGGTCTGTCTGAGACAGGGACAGAGGCTGTGAGTGCTCCTCACTCGCGGTAGGGTCTGTCTGAGACAGGGACAGAGGCTGTGAGTGCTCCTCACTCGCAGTAGGGTCTGTCTGAGACAGGGACAGAGGCTGTGAGTGCTCCTCACTCCCGGTAGGGTCTGTCTGAGACAGGGACAGAGGCTATGAGTGCTCCTCACTCGCGGTAGGGTCTGTCTGAGACAGGGACAGAGGCTGTGAGTGCTCCTCACTCCCGGTAGGGTCTGCCTGAGACAGGGACAGAGGCTGTGAGTGCTCCTCACTCGCGGTAGGGTCTGTCTGAGACAGGGACAGAGGCTGTGAGTGCTCCTCACTCCCGGTAGGGTCTGTCTGAGACAGGGACAGAGGCTGTGAGTGCTTCTCACTCGCGGTAGGGTCTGTCTGAGACAGGGACAGAGGCTGTGGGGGCGGAGGTTCTTGCTTTTTTGCAGTTTTTTTCCTTTTAACGCTATGGTTATGTTGTGGAGCTGGATCAGCACTGTGGCCCGTTGGGGTTTCAGCAGTGTTGTCAGTGTTAGGTGTGACACCTGTCTCGGGTTGGTTAGTGGGAGTTTCTCCCTCTAGTTGCTCGGTAGGACTCGTCACCGGCACTGCGCGAGCTGTAGATTCGCTCGGCTGCTCGGTACACGCTGGGTTTCTTGGTGTCTCTACCTGTCTGCTCTCCTGTCTGCTCGGACATGTCTGTCTGACATGGCCGTGTTCACCACACATAAAACATCTCATCTGTTCGGAGCTGATAAAGATGGTGTAATCTTTATTCTCTAGCGTTAGTTTAACAGAGAGAGAGAGAGAGGCTCATGTTGTGTGTTTAGGATCATGTAGGTGAAACGGCGGAAAGACATGACGTGTTTAATGTCCGTTTTTTTAAACCCAAAGGAATCATTTTAATCTGTGCTGTTAACTTTCCGTAGCGCTCAAGCACACTTTTTAAAAGTTTCATTTTTAATAAAAGGAGGCATGTTAGACAGCACCATTTTCTTAGAGACACCGGAAAGTGGAAACACACGAACATACTCATTGTTTATCACTAGCCCCTGTTCAATTAGCGTATCAACCATTTCAACTTCGGCAAGAAAAACCACCAATGCTTTGTTCATCTGAGAAGCTGATCTGATGTTTAAACCACCAAGCTGATTACTGAAAGCAGCTAGAACTTCTTCCATTGGTATGGAGTCATCCGGCGTGCATTTACACCCATGTCTCAGGGTCAGGCAGGAGAAATCTCTATTTAGCTCCATTTTGGAGCGAGTTTTGCCGACAGTAGTCGGCTCACACACTGTTAACCTCACTACAACACTTACTTTAGAACAACAGACTGAAGAAGAAAAAAGAAAAGGAAAGTATTTGAAAAATGACTACAAATACTCAGAGACGTGCTCTAACCACCTGCACTCTCGCCTGTTACCCACAATCCTCAGAGAGAGAGAGAGAGAGAGAGAGAGAGAGCGAAAGTGAGAGGCAGAGAGACTAAGCACTCAGTACCAGGTATAAAAGCACATTTCATTAATATCTGCCACAACAAAACTCATCACATCTCCATTCAGGTGAACTGAGGAGGACATCAAGCTTTTCTCTGCTGAACAAGCAGACCTCTAAGAGCAGCTCTTTCTCTCTGTCTCTCACTTTTGCGTGTCTCATTTTCTCGCTCTTAAACTCAGCTGACCATCACCATCTCTCTCGACACCATGTTCATCAAAACCTGCTGTAATCTCTACTGCACTAACGCACCAAAATAACCCAAACCGAAGAGATAACCTAATGCCGTGAGTAGCATTCCCATACAGCAGTTCATTTTACAAAAAACAAACTGAGCGTATACACTTTGCACCTCCATAAAAATGTACTTCTGAAGAAACAACTGCAAATCCAGTCGGTCTTTACGGGCACGCAGATGGATAATTTGGACCATTACGCCGTATTAGCTGTTGTTGTGTTGTGCCTCTCATGATTTGTTGCATGATGCAATTAACTCTTTCAAAGCATATGCAGTGGTGGGATAATGGAATTGCATGCTTCAGAATTATTGGCACCCTTCCTAAAATTGAGCAAAGATAAAAAACAGAATAACACATGCAATGACACTCAGTTTGAGATTAAATGTAAGTGTATGTTGTACAAACGAATATTCATGGGCACAGGAAGTGATGCTGCTATTCCTTGGACATTTCTGGCTGGCAGGAAACAGCATTCAAAACAATAGCAAAGCACCATAATTCTATATTTAAAGGTATCGTGTGTGTTCGTTTCTCTGGAGATTCATTAACTGCATTGTTAATCATTTTGTTTTGATATGTATACCTATATTTATATATATATTACAAATGGCACAACCGGAAATGTTTTATTAATGGACATGTGCGGTAACTTTGTTATTGTTTTTCTCAATTAAATGGCCTATAGTTTTATTTTGGAACCAATACTGTTTCACATACAAGATTGCTTCGTAAATAGTGCAGAAACAACACTTAGACTTTTCTTGGCAAAAACATTCTTTTCAAATTGAATGGCAGTCCCATAATTAATATCGGATGAAGTGTGACATGGAGCTTGTTCCTGGAACATCTAACAAGGTTGGAGACGGTTGGGACTTTCCACCATTGTAGAACATTTTAATCTTTGTTATATTCTTAGATTTTTGCACATCGACTATTTTCTTTAATGCAAATCTATGAATAATTATTATTTTTTTTTAATTCTCTGACAATTATTTCCATGTAATTTATCCTTTTGGGGTGTCAATAATTTTATTACATATGCTTTAAGTGAAATTGCTATCATTAAAAAAAACTGTATTAGAATAAGTAAGTAAATTCAATTCAATCCAATTTGATTTGTATAGCGCTTTTAAGAACGGACGTTGTCCCAAAGCAGCTTTAAAGAAACATATAAAAACAGGATACAGATTTTAAGCGTGTGAGTTTATCCCTATTGAGTGAGCCGGTGGTGACGGTGGTGAAGAAAAACTCCCTAAGATGATATGAGGAAGAAACCTTGAGAGGAACCAGACTCAGAAGGGAACCCGTCCTCATCTGGGTCACAACGGATAGTGTGAAAGTAAAGGGAAGTTCATTATGGTTTAATATGAGGTCTGTTTTGTTGAACTAGTCCACTGTTCACTAGAGGAGACTCGAGTGCAAAACTGTACGTGGTAATTGCAGTCTCAAGGCCATCGAAGCAACCGTAGTCCCAGCAACCACAGCGCAACTGTTCATGTGAAACTGAGGTCCAAAACCGTTTCTATGGTACTTCAAGTGGTACCATCAGTAAATAATCAAGTAAGCAATTTATCCTATTGTGTATAATATCCTATTATCCTGCTGTGTGGAGATTTTTGAATCATTCTGTATAATGTTTTCTTGGACAGTGCCAATATTTCTGTCATTGACTGTACATTCACATCTATTCGTTTAGAAAGATTTCAGAGCCGCACAAGAACACATACAGTCAGTGATCCGACGTCAAATACCGTGTTAGGTGTTCAGCTTCACCCAGCTTCGTTTCTTTAAGTGTTTAGATGAACATAAGTACCATGTCTAATTAGCAAGAGCAATATCTAAATATCAAGTTTGAGTTGAGACATACTGTACTGACTCAGTTTAATTACAGATAATGTGAGTGAGTGGATAAACATGGCCCAGTTTTCCAGCACTTGTCACGCTAAATCAGGACATGCACGGAATTAAATCTCTTTTTTCTTACGTTGACATCTCTAGAAATGGTTTGCTTCTGGTTTTGAGGCAGAGATCTACACATAAGGACATGTAGTGCAGGTATGAATTCATAGATCTGGAGGCGTGTAAGGAGTAAAAATACATGGGGACGTGCTGTTATAGGAAAATAATCAACTGGTCGGTGGGATGCAGTGTGGACTATGCCAAAGTTGATTATTTTCCTATAACAGCACTTCCTGGGGTTTTATTCCTCTTATATATACCATACAGCAATTTACCAAAAGCTAACTTACTTATTCATTAAAGAATCATACATTTTATCCATTTATAGTTATGTTTAATGTTGTGGATTGTCAAAGAGACATTGGTAACCCTTGGTAACGATCAAGACAGTCAGTTAAAGCCGGTCGCCATATTGCTCATGTCTAAATACAACGCTCATGAGGACATACTGTATTAGATCACAGCTCAATGAACAGGCGGACTAGAATTCAGATCTTCATCTTTATGTGTGTGTGTGTTCATATCTCTTTTTGCTTGACAGAGTGAGAGTCAACAGCTTTGACCTGTCTCTAAATTGGCCGCTTTTCCCAAATGTCTCCCGGAGAGGAAACAGTGGAGATTATCTCTCGCTGTTAGCATTAGCGCATAATGAATGCACACTCACTCCTCTGCTGTCTTCAGCTCAGACAGGATGTTGACCGAAATGTCATTTACCACAAGGCTACATGTAGACGAGAACGTGCGATTCAATTTACCACTGCACTTTCAGCTTGAATTTATTGGAATCTTCCAGAAAATGACCGTTTCACATGCTAAGACTAAAGTGATGTTACTTTTGTGAATTTAAAGGTGTTTGTATGGTAAAGGACTATTTTGGGGGGGATTTTAGGCTGCTCTCCTTGTTCAAGGCTTCCTGAAAGAGGGGAATTAAGGTAATGTTGAAGAACATGAAAAGTGTGAGAGAGGAACAATAAGTCTAAGTCTGAGAGGGACAAAAAAACAAACAAACACTGAAACTACTGCGTAATAGGTTGGAAATAGGTAAAGAATGCACAGGATTGAAGAAATTGGACAATGCTTGCATTAGACAATTTAATTCTTAAATATGGTGTCATGACTATCCATTATAGAACACTTTTTGAACGTTACAGTTCTGGGAATTGTATTCATTTATATTCAGTAAGTGTTTTATCCTGGTCAGAGTTGAGGTGAATCCAGAGCCCATCCTATGAACACTGGGTGTGAGCCAGGAATACACAACTGGATGGAACATCTGTCCAAAACAGGGCATCTAGAACATAGCCAGTCCACTGAGTGAAATATTTTTGGGAGGTGGGAGAGCTGGGGAACCTAAGCTCAGGATCCAACCAAGTAAACACAGAGCTGTGAGCTGCCAATGTTTCCTGCAGCTCATCATACTGACCTGATCTTATTAAAATTCATTCGATCATGTTTTAGGTGCTAGGTGAGAGAGTTTTAATTACTCCTAAAACCCTGCTGCAACATGTTTATTTGAGTAGGAATGTTCTTCTAAGTGCTTGCATCATTCTTGTTTTTGTCAAACTGGGAATGTGGTGTGAGCAATGTTCTAGTAAGCTTGCGAAGCAAACTGTCATTACAGCGAGCGCTTTAGAACATTGCAGCAACGTTATTTATTTGTGGTTATTTGTTTAATTTATAACATATTGGACTCAGAGGCAGAATGAGGTTTATTAGAAATTGCAGCAAGCAAAGTGAAAACGGAATTCGGAAGCAAGGTCAAAATGCAAGCGATGGTCATTGACTACTTGAGTATGCATGTACACAACATGGCCAAAGGGGTAATCCAAATTAGAGGTCAACCGATTGATCGGTTTTGGAGATTAATCGGCAACAGTAACTGATTACTGGAACGCGGGAGCGGCTGAGAAGGTCCGCTGTCATTATCCTGTACGAACGCCGACTCTAGTAAAAACTATCACTGACAAATTTTGTTGTGTTATTTGAAGTGTTTTTTTTTAAATACATTTTGGATGTCTCTATATTTATTTGTTAACTGTAAGGTTACTTTTTGGTTCAGTTTGGATGTACATCATGTATTTACTTTAAAATATATTAATAGTGTATAGTGTATTAATCCAAATAATGAAGCGAATGTCCAATGAACAACAAGGCAGTCAGCATAGAACAAATCCTCAGATTTAAAAAGCACTGCAAGACCACAATGAGTTCATTAATTTGGGTTTCCGTAGATGATTCTGTAAGGCTTCTAGCATTGGAAATTTCATTTACACAAAGCAAGAAAGGCCTCCTCCAAATCTAATCTTAGCTTATTTATGACAGACTTACATTAAGCTCCTTTATGAATCATTACATAACATCGAATACAAAAAGAAAGCTACGAAGACATCTCTTTTCCTAGATAAGATCACTGGGAAATTTGAATGATAAGAAAAATAAAGCTATTTTATCTGAGGGATTATCTAAATTTGTTTAATGTCTCTTTTTCTTTTTTCCCCTTGTACTTGCCTAAAAATAGTCATTAATGTATGCATGGTTTGCTTTGCTTTTTGCATCACTGAAACAAACGCAATAATAAAATAAAGACAAGACAAAACAAACAAAAACACCAAGCAACCAAAAAACGTGGGTTGTTTACATTGTTCAATCCCAGGAAGTAACCAGGACGTGCTTCCCGGAGGTCATGCTAGTGTTCCTGGTATGCAGCCTCGTCTGGTGGGGATGGGAAATGTCCAGGGTCTGCATTACATAAATACTGAATACTGTGTCAGGACATCTATATCAGAAAGTGATCACAGAATAAATAGAAGGCAGGAGTTACATATGAAGCTCTGAGCGGAGCTGTGATTTGCATACACTCCTGTTTCAGAACGAGAGACGTCTATTATATACTTATAAATTACCGACAACGCTGAGCCTGAACTGAATTGTAGCAACTCAGAACTGAGTGTGTTCAGAGGTATTTTACTGAAATTTGGAGATTTCGCTTGCACCTAGTATGAGAAGACTCAACAAATCCCTCCATTGTGTTGGGTTTAATGCAGGAGTCTGAAATCCTCTTACTTTCAAACAGCACAGAGTTTCTCCACCTTGAGAGCTTCAACCATCACAAATCTTCCATTTATAACTTCAGAAGCTAGCCAGCCTGATTCTGACCAGCTGAAATGACCCAAGCTCTGGTGACTAATGGCTGAGATCAAAAATGTATCAAATGCATGCAGACATCTAAGAAGGACCTGAACTTAAATCTTAGCTGCATTTATTTTTTCCTGGGAACGGTGATAAAATAGGACTATTTATGCTTTTATGAGGCAGGTTTCAGTTGCTGAAATGTTATATACATGGTGGGGATATAAACAGAATTTAAGCTCAGGTTTCCCCCTGGAATCTCTGGTTTCCTCCCACTTCCCAAAAAACATGCCAGTAGGTGGATTGGTAAGGATATTTTTCCCCTAGTTGAGTGAATGAGTGTGTGAGTGTGTGTGTGCATAAAGCACTTACTGAAGATGAATAAATAATTTGGTGTAAATGTTGACAAAATAACCCCCAGAAGTTCAGGAACAGCAACGACAATTTTATTATACAGTAACATCTTAAATCTTCCTTTACACTAATCCCATAACCTCACCCACTACACCTACACCCCCCCCCCCCCACACACACACATACACACAGAATGTGAGTGTCTTCATCAGTGTTGTGTTTCTGCACTTCATGTTGGAGTTCTAGACATCTTGCAGAAGATCCGAGGAGGTTAGAATCAATTCTGTGAGGTTTTATTGTAGAATAAGATCTCAGAAAACAGATTTCACTGGACAGATGAAGGGATTGAGCATGAATACCCAGAAGAGTGAAACAAAAAAAAAAAAAACAAAACAAAAAAAAAAAAAACACTGAGCAGCTTGCATCTCTGAAACTTGACATGTTTAGTGAAGATGGATTTGTCAGGCAAACTCCTGAAGTTTCAGGGAGGATTTAGTGCTGCTCGTTTATTTTTCATCAGCTCATATCGGTGTACGAATCCCGGATGCACAACAAGGCAGTTCATCACGGCTTGGTAACATCATAAAACCTAAAAACCTAAGATTGCCTAAACTAATGTGCAAGTATTAGTTTCATAATACATGGCCATGGGGGAAAACCACAGCTATAGAATAAACACACACACACACACACACACACACACACACACACACACACCCACATCTGTATTGGAAGAATCTTGGAAGAATCTCAAGAGTTTGTGTTTCCCACTGTCTTTGTAATATGACAAGCTGTGTTCCTTTTCAAAGGGAACTCAACGTTGCATGAGCTTCACACTGTGGGAACACCTCTGCGTGTGACCGGTATCTGAAGTCTGTATAATCACGGCAATTTATTGGCTTGCCGTGGTCAGATGATGTGGCAATTCGCATGTTGCGTGATCATAAAAACAGCGCTTGTAAACCACGTGATCAGCTTCGCATTGTGAAAACTCTTCACTATCTCTCTATTTTTCTGCTTTACTTCAGCGAATATATTATATTCGGAGAGTCAGAGAGAACTCAGAGAGTGTGTTACACCCTGCTCTAAAAAAAAAGAAAGAAGATATATTAGAGAGGGGAATGGACGCATTTTCTGCGTGAAGTGGTTGGGAGTGGAGTATGCTGCAGCTGCCCTTGAGGGGGCTGACTGCACTCATTGTGAACGCTTCACAATGAAGCGGCTCCGTTCTCTGCTCTATCACTTCTCAGCCGAAGGGCGATGGGTTGCGGAACCTCACGGCTCTGGGCCAGCCGCTGTCGAGGCAGCCGGCTGGCTTGGATTCTGGGGTTCCCTATGGATCTGGAGGGGGAACCGAAGATGAGCGCTGCTCTTGTTTTGTCCTCCGGATCCGACTCTCCTGTTCCGTGTTTTGGAGCTCACAAAATGACTTCTCCCTCCAGTATGGAGAGTCAGCCCATGCTCCCTGATTCCGAGGAGCCAGAGGGGGGAGCCAGTGCATCATTTTACTGGAGTGGAGCATGTTGCAACAGCCCTTGAAGGGGCTCCTGCACTCATTGTGGAAAAAAAAAAGAAGTCACAATGAAGCAGCTCGGCTCTTGGCTCTCTCACTTCTCAGTGGAAGGGAGATGGGTTGCGGGACCTCAGGGCTCTGGGAATAGGGTTGTAACCCAGACGTTTTTGTTTTGTTTTGTTTTTTTTTGTTTTGTTTTATTAAATTCAAGAGGGGAAAAGTGAGATTGTTGAGGAAATGACCTTATAGCTGTTATACCAGAAGCGATAGCAGGAAATGACTTGTTTCTTGGATATTGCACAATATTAAAATTTAAACTATAAACAGATAAAAGTGAGGCATGTTGTTAATTAATAAGTTAAAAGTGATCATATTTGCCAAATTGCTGTAGTATAAAAGGAATAAAACACTTCAGGATGTGCTGTAATTGGAAAATAATCAACTTTAGGGCGGGTGACCGGTGGTGATGTTTAGTATTTTTCTATACCGGAACATCCCATTGTGTTGTATTCCTTAAAAAAAAGGTAAACAATAATACTGCTCGCTCCATAATATTAAGCATTTAGTATTTAGCGCTTTAACAGTCACGAGTTTATATGATCAGTCATCGTTCACATGAATTCCTCGTGAATATTTTGTGAATCCGTGTTCAGCCATGTTGCTGGTCAGCTTGTCACACTCTATGTGTGTGTGTCTCCAGTATCAGCTATTACACACTCTCCCCAATATCCGTCACCTAATTCATCATTTATCAGTCGAGCATCAGTGAGTCACTGCAGCACTGCGTCTCCTCATCCTCCTGTCAGCAGAGGAACATTTCTCCAGCTGACAGCTCGTTATGGCTTCATCTTTTGTCCCCCAGATGAGACCTGACCCACACGCACACACGCACCTCGGTGCCAGCCAGAGAGACAGGATTCACCCACTCCTCCAGTCTATTGTCCTCAATCGAGTGCCACTTCCTCTTGAAGGAGGAGTTTCAGGCTGTAGGAAACCGACACACACAGCTCTGAGACACTTTACGATATGAACACTGGGCTCAATATGGAGCCTATTTCATTGCTTTGACTTAAGTAATATTTCATCAGAACTGTTGTCATGTGTTTAAACTCAGAAGCCTTGGTGGTTGTCAGACAGACTGTTATACTCCATTCCCTATTATAATCTCTGTTCTTATCTTACTGTGAGACTCGCAATAGTTTCTCCCTCAGGATGCCATTCATTTTTTCAAATAACATTAAAAAAATACATTAATGAGGTCTGAAAATTTTTTTCAAGCAAAACAAAACAAAAACAAGGCCATCCCATCCACCTGCTGACAGCAGTTATTTAACACACACCCACCCACACACACACACACACACACACACACACACACACACGCTCACACACTCCGCATGAGTAAACAGCCACAACCTAAATGTGTTCTAGATAATTAAACAAATGAACACACACAGAACTAGAGCATCCCGTTAATTTCCTCAGGCTTTGCTGTGTGAAGGTGTGTTAGGGATTAAGGGAGTCGACTTTTCTCCCTGCTGTGCTGACAAATAGGATTTGCATGTGTTGCCTCCTCTTTCACTTCGTCGCGCTCGGTTTCTCGTCTGCCTGCCTTAGAGAGAAGATTCCTTACATGTGATGCAGTCTAGGAAAACACGACATTTTGCAGTGGCTGCATTCTGGCAAAAAGATCACAAATCTGGATCTAGACACACACACACACACACAAAATTCCACTTAAAATATACTTTCACACCTCAACTTGGAGAAAACAGAAATATATTTCACCAAAATGTTGTGGAAATGTTTATTTACTTTTTAGTTTTACTTACTGTACGCTTTCTGCAACGATCATGCTGTGTAAGGAGTCAGTTTAACAAACAGCAGTCAAAAAAAACCAGTCCGATGTCAAAATCTTGCTAGCTAAATGTGATTTCCTCACACGGTGAATGGCATGCTTTCATTAAATTGCGGGATAGCCGACAAAATCTAATCAATTCGGTTTGTAATCAGACTCCTGCTGTTAAAATGTCGGTGATGCTCCTAGACATTGGAGATGGATAGAAAACTGAAACATACACATAAACATAATCATTATTTGTCCCAGTTTGATAAGTAATCCAGTAAGACAAACTTTTTTGTCTGAAAACTCCAGATGAGTGGATCCTCATTTTGCTATGTTAGCTCACTGTGTTAGATCAGACAGTTGTAACTAGCTATCTAACATAACTTATGAGAAAAATAAGAAATAAAATAAGTACTAAAGTAATATATATATAATATAATATAATATAAATGAGGTCACAGTCTATTAAAAAAAAAAAAACGACTATATAGCAACATCAAAACCTTTTCGACGGGGGGCGGTGACCCCCCCCCCCCGAAGATCTTTGACACACTTCGGACACTGCATACAACTGACCCAGAATGAAGCTTAATCTCTGAGTTGTTAACTTTAAAGCCAAGAGCAAAAACTCTTTTTTGTAGAAATGAGTTTGAACAGACAATATGGATGAAGATTTTATAAAGAAAATAAAGGGACAACAGGAGAGGGGACGTGCCTTACGCAGCTCATTCAGACCACCGCCGTGCAACACAGACACACTCCCACACTCCATCTAATCACTTCTTTTCATCCTCTTGAATTCCAGCAAAAAGTTTGCGAATCCATTTTCAGCCATAAGTCCTTGTTGCTAGTCATCTTGTCACGCTGTGTGTGTGTGTGTGTGTGTGTGTGTGTGTGTGTCTCCCGAGTCAGCTCAAAAACATGTTAGAACGCAGTGACTGACCTGGTCCCTGCTGCTGCACCATGTCTGACAGGTCCTGTAGGTGGATGAAGAGTATCAAACCTCCAGCCCCGAACAACAGCACAAACCAGAAGGAGCAAGAGAGCTTCAGCCGTGACCCCCGCATGGACCTCCGCCTTGACCTTCGCCCTCCTTTTACAGCCTCCAGCACTTTACAATAGGGCCACAGCATCTCACTACACACTAGGAGAGAGAGAGAGAGAGAGAGAGAGAGAGAGAGAGAGAGAGAGAGAAAGAGAGAGGGTGGAGAAGTAGAGGGGAGCTTCACTGATCTCTATTATTTCTTAAAGAGAAATGTTTAACATGCCAGCCAGTGCTCTATGGAGAATGTGAGCATCATCAGAATTGCTTTGTACAATTTCCCAACAATTTTGACTTCACGGGTAACAAACAGAAATCATTCCACCATCTGTGGGAAAAAAAAAAAAAAAGTAAAAAGAAAATGTTCCATTGCTTCCTGCTACACTGTGGGTTTGCTAATCTGCCTCATGCTTGTGTGGAGTGAATATTGGTGATGTTGCGTGTGATGTAGACGTTATAGAGCGGCCAGTCAATCAGCTAATGGCCTGCAGGGAGTTTAACGGTCAAGCGGCTTGTTAATCACAACAGCTATTTTTTTTTAATAACAATTATCTCTACTTTGCTGTTGCTCCTGACCTGAGACCAGCTGAATATGACCACATTTACTGTGACTAGAGATTATAGATTAGAGATTAGAGACTTTAATCATACTGAGTGCACTCACACACACACACACACACACACACACACACACACACACACACACACACCACCAAGGCTCTGTTTACACAGTCTGTGTGAAATAAATCTGACCATGTGATTTGCAATGTTATTGACATGTAATCATTAGCTGACAGTCTGTCAAAGAAATTAATCAGGCAAAATTGTGATAGGAAGTAAGTGAGATAAACACCAGTGTAAATATTAAACATGATTAAAGTGCACTAGATACAGAACTGATGTTGTCGGAGTTTCTCAAAAACATCAAAGTTAAGTAAAGCTGGAGAGAGAGAGAGAGAGAGAGAGAGAGAGAGAGAGAGAGAAAGAGTATTCAATGTCATGCTTGCGCTACCATTTAATGATGATCTTTGAAGTTTTTGGGAAACTTGCCTATTAATTCAAGACCAGCTTTGGTGGGTGTGTTTGAGCAGGTTTAATATCACAGAAAATCCTAGAAAAACATCTGCCTTATAGCTCCTTGTCATGTAGTGGTTTTAGAGAGATGGATGCAATTGCAGGTAAGGCAGCTTTAATGAGAATAGCCATCCAAAACTTAGAGCAAACATCAAAGCCGGAGACAGGCAAAGGTCAGACTCGGACAGCTTAAACAGATACTCAGAGTCGAAGGCAAAACCGAATCAAACCCAGATAATCAACAACAGAGAATGGCTTGGTATCGACAAAAGCCAACTGTTCAGATGTGAAGTACTGTATACGGTCAAAGATGCACAAGGGGTTTAAATAATACATGCAATCAAGGGGATAACACAGAACAGCTGATTACAATGATGCCACGTAAAGGAAACAACCAACGACAATACAGGGGCGGAGACAGGACGTAAACCACACAACAAGTAAACAGTCACTGAAAACACGTTCATGCGTGCTGAATGAAATTATACCCAAACTCCTAATCCCTGGACTGGGTTTAAGATGTACACTGTAACGAAGCACCCTATTAGGAAAAGTCTTCCATATAACCATGAATGAGAACATTATGGATGAACAATGTTTGTCATTACTGTTCTGCATCTCCCTGAATGTTAGACTCCATGGTTTACAGGACATCCATGACTACACTCATGCTAGTCTCAAAGCACCATTGAGAAAACCGGACCGACAGCCAGTGTTTCAATGAGACATGAAGGTTTACTTGAAAGAGGATCCTGACGTCCGAGTACACCTGTACTCAATTTAGATCTGGCCAATTCCAAGGTGCTGTAATTGCCCAACCAGGCCTGTGTGCACATGTATTGTGTGTATGTGTGTATGTGTGTACGTGAAAGTGATACATAAGCCTGTTCCTCGCCAGGCAGACAGGCCATTGATTGTTTAATTGAAGCAGACTTTATCGAGTTGGCTGTGGAATTGATTAGGGAGCGAGTCTGCATCTATCACATTAATCCATTTGAACCGTGCCACAACAAACCACATACACACACACAACAATCTGCCACATCTCAAAATCTAATTACATTTAAAGGAGAAATTAAAATAATTTAAATGCTGCAAAACAATTGTATTAAATGGCCTGCGTTTTTATCAGCAAAGTTCAAGGGGAATATACACCTCACTTCTCTACTTGTACACGTGTATATTTCATTATACATTCAATTAATAACAATAAATACGTTCTTTTTTTGGGGGAGGGGGGACAGGGTGGCTTAGTGGTTAGTCTGTTTGCCTCACACCTCCGGGGCTGGGGAGACACGGAGCTTGCATGTTCTCCCCATGCTTCAGGGGTTTCCTGTGGGTACTCCAGTTTCCTCCCCCAATCCAAAGTCTGCATTGCAGGCTGACTGGCATTTCCAAATTGTCCGTAGTGTGTGTGCGAATGTGCCCTACACTGGGTTGGCACCCCATCCAGGGTATCCCCCCACCTTGTGCCCAGAGTTCCCTGGGATAGGCTCCACGCACCCCCACGACCCCGTGGATGGATGGAAGTTCTTGTTTTACTTTGGTTTGTGCTCACCAGCCCTACTCTGTGTTCGGGATTGTTCCCCATTCTCCTTATTTCCTTGCTTATTGTTTTGTGTCACTGTTGTCAGGGTTATCATGACTCTCACCTGTTACTTGTTACCTCTATCTAAGCAATACCCTCTTCATAGCACTGTGTGTTTATGCGTAACACTCACTCACTCAGTCACTCTTCGGTATTTCACTTTCCAGACTATTTAACATTCTGACTGAATAAAACGCTGATGGGAGAAGCCCGCTGTTACATTTATTACATTGCAATTTAGATTATTATGTTCAACACTGCAATTACTGCTTTTAATCTGATGAATGTAATTCACTCGCTGTTGGTACGGGCGCTACTGACTCCTGCCGTGATGTAAAACTGTGTTTGACTGAACATCTTCAGAGATGCAGGACGCAGAATAATTCGGTAATCATCACACCTGGATGAACACACACACACACATTACTCAACGCTGCGACATTGCGACAAGTGCGACAGTGGGAAGGAAAACATCCCTTAGGAACAACATGAAGAAACGTTGAGGTTGTAACGCTACATTTTGTAGCGCTACAACCTGGAACTGAAATGGATATAATTGGGATTTATATGCCATCAATCTGCACAAATAACGATCCAGGCCAGCAGCATGAACACTGGACTTACAATGTTCATACAGACATACAAGTAATGCTCTCAAAATCAGGATAAGTAAATAAGTGGTTTATCATTTCTCCAATGACCAAATTCAGTTTAGAGTATGTACATGTTTTCTATATTTATGAACAAACAAACAAAAAAAAGTTTAAAACTCCAAAGAACTGAGTTCAGGATGCCTCCTTTAATACCAAGAAGCTTCATTTCAAATACTCCTGTGTGACAGCACTTTTACACAGCAACACAAGCACCCAAATAACTGCTGAACAGAAATCTGAATACTTTTCCTCCCTGAGAAATTCACCTTCCTGTGAGCTCTGACTATCAAAATATGCAAAAGCTTATGCAACTCAAAGCCAACAAACATCACATCACATCACGTGGCTCAGGTTTATGCTCTCAAAGCAGATTTCCTCTGGAATCTGAAATACATCCATGTTATTTTCCATCAGACAAGTCTTTATTGGACATGGCCAATGTTTTCCTGCTCCGCTTATTTAGAGGAACAATAGGTGACGCCAGCATTATTGCTGCACTGCGCTGATATTTGGAGATCAAAACAGTCAGAGGCTCAGTATCACTGAAAATAGGATGCTCTGAAGCCGGCTTTACACTGTATGATATCAGGCCTGATTTGTGCTGTAGAAGGCACAAGTATAATTGTTGAAAAGTAGAATCTTTGGTTGAGATTAGTGGTTTTAGAACGTATAATGTGAAAGAATTTGAACGAAGAGCTTTTGCATGCAAATGCTTTGTTCTAAGAGTTTATTTACTGTTATTATAACATGAAACTATTTTTGCTTCTTCCAGTTAAAGAGCTACAAACCTGTGCTGAGTTGCTGTGCACTCCAGTATGGCAGAACATAGCAGCTATCTTCATCATTTAATCGGACATGAAGAACACGTTATCACACATAATCGTAAAAGACCGCTGGAATGGCGGTGTAAAATTATCTTGAGATGAGGTGAGATTTATTGTTAAAGGTAAAGAAAGACTCTATTACAACCCCAAGTCTGAAAAAGTTGGGACAGTATGGAAAATGCTAATAAAAACTAAGAGTGATGTGGAAATGTACTTTGACTTGTATTTAAACAAACAACAACAACAAAAAACATATAAAGACAAGGTATGTGATGTTTTATCTAATCAATTGCATAGTTTTTTTTTGAAGG
This sequence comes from Ictalurus furcatus, assembly GCF_023375685.1. Lineage (NCBI taxonomy): Eukaryota > Metazoa > Chordata > Actinopteri > Siluriformes > Ictaluridae > Ictalurus > Ictalurus furcatus. Next base: position 31,126,496 of record NC_071258.1, on the reverse strand, counting down.
TAAACATTTATTTTGAAATTGATGCATGCAACACGTTCCAAAAAAGTTGGGACAGGGGCAGTTTAGGACTAATAGCGACGCGTCAAGTTGAAATAAGAAGGTGATGTGAAACAGGTGAGACAATCGTCTAATCATAGTATATAAGGAGACTCCAAAAAAGGCCTAGTCCTTCAAGAGCAAGGACGGGTCGAGGCTCGCCAATCTGTTAACAATAATCCAATGCTTTGAGAACAACATTCCCCAGACACATCGGTAGGATTTTGGGCATTTCATCTTTTCTACAGTGCACAATATAATTAAAAGATTCAAGGAATCCGGTCAAATCTTGGTGCGTAAAGGGCAAGGCTGAAAACCACTTCTGAACACGTGTGATCTCCGATCCCTCAGACGTCACGGTCTTAAAAACTGCCATGAGTCTGTGAAAGTCTGACTGAAAGTCTGTAAATTTCGACAATAAACCTGATTTGCAATGGGGGTTAAACAATTTTAATTGTAACAGCACAGTATACTGCAACGGTAATTTATTAGACAATGACAATCGATGTGTCATGGATACTTCCCTGACCATCATTCACACCATAATTACTCTCGCTGTATCTGGCTAACCGGTGTATAAATTGTACACTTCTGTTTGTCGCACATCTTCCTACTGTCTTGAATTTTATTAACTGCATTTTGTGTAGTTTCGTAGTTGCCTATTTCCTTGTTTTATTACCTGGGGGCTCATTTATAAAGAATGCATATGCACAAAAGTGTCTGAAATGTGCGTACACACCTTCTCACTCAGAAACCGGGATTTATAAAGAAATTAAGTGAAATTGATTGTACATTTATCTAATAGGCTACATAATGCTATAAATATTGTAGACTATAGAATAATGCATTGACTACATCACCTAAAAATAAAGCGAGAATGTGTTTTATAGACACCACAAAGATTTCCTTGCCATGATGACTGGCTAATGAGCGGATTTAACTATCCAAGTGTCTTTCTCTTGTAACTACGGTATGTGCGGAGTTGGACCCAGGTTCAGAGAGACCAATGTGCAATACTTGTCCACTTACAGATCTTAACAACCTTTGATGAGTCATGAATATCCCGGCCATCCTTATGTTCGATCATGTCAGCCATATCGGTTGCCATAATTAAACTGACAACTTGGTACATCAGAGTTTCTTTACACGGAGAGTGAAGGCCAACATCAAAGCCCGATTTGCAGCAGAATCCAGTTTCCCAGATGTAATCAGAGCAAATGACTGCACTCATGTTGCTATAGGGGATCCTAGTCAGAATTTCTCCAGTCAAAAGCAATGTAATTAAATACACGAATTAGACATTTTTATTCCCAAATTCACATAGAGCACTGTGTTATTGGCCTGCTTGAAGCATGATGCCATTGTCTGGATGTGACAGGTGGGAGACTGCTACACCATCCAGAAAAAGTCTGCCGGATTGTGAGGTCACGTACCCTGCTCCACAACGTGGCACAGCAGAATGGGCTCCCAGTCCTTATCGCCTCCTAACCAACAACTCGTTTAACCAATTCACATCTCTACCCACCAGATGACATTTACATTTACGGCATTCGGCAGACGCACTTATCCAGAGCGACTTGCAATTATCTCAGTTTTTATTCAACTGAGCAGTTGAGGGTTAAGGGCCTTGCTCAAGGGCCCAGCACTGGCAGCTTGGTGGTGCTGGGATTTGAACTCATGACCTCTTGTCTTGTTGCGTCTTGATCATGTTCCCTCTGCTGCAGTTTAATGTTGTGATTTCCACAGAGTCTTTATAATATAGTACAAGTACATTAATTTGATCTCTTCAACAGGAAAATCTGTAGAAAATTGCAAGTAGGAGTAACAAAATAAAAAGCAGTGTCACAAGACAACAGAAGCCTGAACAGGCAAATCATATTTGATATTTTTTGAGGAAAAAAATAGTACAGAGCCATAAAGCTGTAGTGCCGTGTAGAATATAATATTACATTCTATACTGCCCTTGTATAGCGCATGAGCAAATACAGACAAACAGAAAAAAATATATAGCTGCAAGCAGTGATTAAGGGGTCCAAGCATTTTTCAATGGCTGGTGCGAATGACGTGGAAATTAAGTGAGCTAAAAACAAGAAAGACGTTTGGTAACATCAAGGCATGTTACGAAACATTCTGTATATGTATACAAATTGTCAATACTCAAAATTTTTGCTGAGACCTGGCCTTATATCCTGCTTCCAGCCGAGACTCTTGTTGAATGATGGACACTAAAGTCCACAGTTGTTCAAGTAGCCCAAATGTTATGAAGTGAACATTTTAATTATTGCACAAGCCCCTCCCCCTAGTGTTGAAATCATGCAAATTTGCTAAGGGTATTAGGGCATGGTATTAAATGATTACCATACCAAGTTTGGGTTTAATATAACAAAGCACTTTTGAAATATACAGTAGCCTTTCTCCCTGTTTTACATCTTCATTGCCAAATTCATGAGAACAAATCACAGTCTGAAAATCATCTCAGGGATGTTTGATGAAACCTTTATAAAATTAGTATTAGTGACAAAATAAGGCGGCCATTTCAATATAGTGGATGTTAATAATAATAATAATAAGCATCAGACTTGACATGAACCAAGTTACAATCATGAGTCCGTGAGGAATCATTCCAAAGATCTGGACAGAAATGTGTGTCCAGCTTCAGCCATTTGGTGACACTAGAAGGTTTAAAAGGCACGATCAATAAAGAAAATACTTTTTGATCAATAAAGGAAAATAAAAAAATAAAAGAAAAAATAAATACGATCGATAAAGAAAATAATTTTTGGACCATCGTAAACCAGTGTGCCAAATTTCATCAATGATAAGAATGATAAGAAAACCACAGCCAGTGTTCCCAGGATCCATAGTGACCCTGACCTGGATAAAGCACACACTGAAGAAGAATGAATGATTAATTATTGGGCTCCTGCTCTTTCAGTGCTTGGACCCCCTAATCATCAGTTCAAAATCAAATAAGTCTCATTATTCAACACACACAGAGAAAATGTTGAGTGACACACCTCTGCTCTTTATTTATACTAATAAAATCAAATGAAATTGTACATTTATTTGAAATTACAGACTGCTCTAGGCCTGTGGAGCTCAGCTGCTCTATCCACATCATAAACAGTTGGCAGAATGGTAGTTGGAGTCATGCACCAGCAACAATAAGGCACTGATTCGAATGGAGTCAGTTAAAAGTTTGTTTACTTGCAAAGAGAGAGAGGGTGAAGAGGGTAAGGGAGCGAGCGAGAGATCACACAGAAGATGGCAAGCAAAAAGCAGAGATGGTTCTTTCTTCTCCTTTAAGCACTGACCTCCTAGCAGCCCTGAGCCTTTTATGACTATAAAATAATAATGAAAAAATCACATGCAGCACTCTCTCTTTCTCTCCACCCTGCCTGCAGCTATGTTGGCACTTTGATCCAAATATAAAAGACACACACGCAATTATTCACCCACCTCCTCTGCGCATACACACTTAAAAGTAAAACGTCACCATATTTTCGTTTCATCCCAAGCATCCACAATGAAAATGTCCATATATAATTATACTTTTGTCTTCACAGATCAGACACAATGTCTACACACTCACTGAGATTTGGAGGCATATAAGGGGACAAAAATAAATAAATAAATAAAAAAATGGAAGAAAAACTACTGCGGCGTTTTGCTGCTAAAGTTTTCGGTCAGTTTTCATCAGTGAGCTCTAGTTGGAGCAGACTGATCCACTTTAATGGAATGAGACATCCACATCATTAATAGGAATCAAGACTGTAATAACTGGAACTGAAAAACATGATTTGCTGAAGCTGAACTAGCATTATAGGCAGTTAGCCATCTTATCTACCGTAGCTAGCGTTATCAGCATATACAGCTGATGTTAGATATGGTTTTCTTATAACTATCCTTGTCTTTATCAGTGGTCTGCCAATGAAAACAGGATTTAGCCAACTCTGCCTGGTATAAATAGCACAAGGACACTGGCACTCCATATCGTAATAAATCTCATGGTTAATAAATGGCTTTTTACTTTGGTGGAACCAAAATATGAAGTAGATGCTGCGGTTGATTTCTGTCGAGCCAAAAATGTAGACTCGTTCAACCAGAGCATATTTGACTGCTATGTCGAATGTTTACATTTATCCTCCGTTTAGACTAAATTATTTAAGTTTGTGTAACACGTCATCAGGAGTGATCGATTCCTTTTCTTCTTCTTTTCTTCAAATTGCATTTGGAGGATACCAGAAGTAAAGAGATTGAGCAAACACAATCAGCTCAAAGTACAAAATAAACAAAGCGTCAAATGGCAGACCAATACGCTTTGTGTGGTTTGAATGAAAGATCTAGCTAAAGCATGATAACGCGAGCCTCTGAATGCACTTGATGAGCTCTCTCATCAAGTACACCACACAGCTAAGTGCACTAATTGCATGCCATGTTGTCCGTTATTCTACACAGTATTTTGTGAAAATACATGTACTGTAAATATATATATAATATACAGACAGCATGCTAACCAGCACAGCATTAATAAAACATCTAAGCCTCCGAGGTTACATCTAGTCTGCATTAGCATGCCTAACCAAGCGCCGTGCCTTTGATTTAGCATTCACAGGGATGTCGCTTCGCTCTCGGTTGCCAGGTGCAGCCGTCTCAAGGGACTCTTTTTTTTGTGTGCTTCAGAGTTAGATCCAGCTGAGCATTTCTCAGAAAATGTCATCACATCGTCTCAAGGACATGTCGGGAGCGCATGTGTGTGAAGAGATGCTTCACAGATCTTCTCTCATTTTTCTATATGGGTTATAAACACACACATGCACAGGGGTAGATTTCAGCTGCTGCACAAAGATAGCGCAAAGGCAATATAAATCAGAATCACATTAATCATGATTTAAATCATTGGGGTGAAGCCGTAGTAATGCATAACGATGGAAATGGCCTTGAGAAGAAGCCGGATGACAGCAATGGCCTGTTCCTCATTGGACGCTATTAACCTGCATGCCAGTCATGCTAACAAACAGGAAATGCTCTGTCAAATGAGATCTAAACCAGGCAAGACCTTGTCTGTCTAACCCAGCTGTGTTTTCAAGCAGGTCATGTAAAGCTTGGTCAATGATGTCAAATTCTGGACTCAGGTCCAACAGTAGCAAAATATCTACAATCTGAGGTAAGCACTCGGTCATTGATCGCTTCAGCCAGTGCTGATTCAGTTCTGCTTCTGAAAACCAGACTGAAATACATCTTGAAATCTTTAATTGAAAAGGCATGCAGGAGTTTGGCTGGTACTTGGAGAGATCAGAGTGGTCAAGATGTGGTTTCCTAGCTTAAGGAATGCTTTAACTACAATCTTAGGTCACTAGTGCTTTAGAGTTTGGTACATTTTATGAAATATGAAAGCTGTCTTCGAGCCGTGGCACGTTTGGAAATCTATCTGCTCTCAGCATCATATGCCAAGTAATGTGATTGGCTCAACTTGTCACATTACCTCCTTCATTTTCTGCGATGGCAGCTAAATGGTTGTTATACTCAGTGGAAGAGATGGAATACCTCAGCTATAGAGAACATTTTCACAAATAAATAAATAAGAAGAGCTTCTGGGAGTTTAGGAATTAGTTAGAGAAGCCCCCAATTTGTTTTATTTACCATGATGTACCCAGGAGACTATCGCCAGCTGAAAGTTGAGCCGCCACCGCCGCCGCCGCCGCCGCCGCTACTACTACTACTACTACTACTACTACTACTACTACTACCGTCGTCGTCGTCGTCGTCGTCGTCGTCGTCGTCGTCGTCGTCGTCGTCGTCGTCACCATGCAGCAACGCTGACTCAAGACTATGCACTGAACAAGTCACGAGTACTCCTTAAATAGACCCAAGCACAGGTGGAGCCAATTTCCACTGATTATAATTAAGAAGGTGCTCTCTGCCTCCCTCTGGTGATGGCATGAGGCCAAGCCAGCTGTCCCCTTACACCTTTGCGGTGCAAGTGCTCATACTGAGAACATTGTGAAAAATGTATGCCTTGTACTGGTCTGTGCGTCTAAAAACATCCTTCATGTACAGTAAGGATGGCTCCTTGTAGGCAGGTCTTCCTTTTCCTTTCATCACTCTCTTTCAGTAACTGCTTCATGATGGTCAAAGTCACAATGCATCCGGAGCCTACCCCAGGAACACTGGGCATGAGGGGATATACACCCTGTATGGGACACCAGTCCATGGCAGAGCAACATATACACACACACACACACACACACACACACACACACACACTCACTCATGCACATATAAGTGCAATTTATCTTAGCCAATCCACCTACTGGCATGTCCTTGGGAGGTGGGAGGAAACCAGAAGACTATGATGACACAGGGAAAACATACAGAGTAGCTCTGTATAGACAGCAACTCACGCTCATGATCGAACCTGGGACCCTGGGGCTGTGAGGTGGCAATGCTACCCGCTGCACCTCTGCACCTCCTTTGTTGGTAGCAAAGGACAATCATTTTAAAAAGGTATTTTTTCTAGGTGAAAGCCAACCCGTGATTATGACCCCCTTCCCCAAACGAGCCCAGAATCAGTCCTGAGTGTGGAATGCCCTTAAAACTTCAGACACATGGCCAAAGCTGTCAACAAACCGAGGTAAGACTTTGTCCTCTAACTATACATGACATTGTCATGTAGACCCAGTTTAAACAGGAAACTCTGAGTACTCGTTCAGAACGGAGATATCAGTAAGAGTAACCATGACAACACTACTATTATCTGCACGTTTACAATGATGAAGGTTAATCTTCAACTTGTCCTCACTAACAAGGGCCACACACACTAACCCTTTACTAACTGTCTCAGCAGATGTTCATGTATGCACTGTTTAGTTACAGATGTTCCCTGCTGGCCAACAAAGTCAATCTGATGGACAGGTTTTACACGAACCCAGAAGAGCCTTAATGATTAAGCCCGGGCATGGCAAGACTGACAGATCTAACAGATTTTACATTAATGCGCTCATTCCATTATGGTATCATTTCTATAGCAACAACTTGCACAGGGACTTGTATGATGGTTGCTGTACATGAATAGTTTTTTTTTTTTTAAAACAAACACGTCATTGATACAGTATGTTGAGGTTTTCTGTGAGGAGATGTTTATTTAGCACTTTTTGGAAGGTGTCAGAGGTTAAGCTGTAACTGTAATGTGTTTTTCATTAACGCGACACTCTGTGATTTTTGACATACCCTGTAAAAACTTTCAGAGAATAAAAAAAATGCAGTTTCTCGGTAACATGATGTATTTTTTTTTTTTGGTTGTTTTTTTTGGTTGCTAAATTTGCTGTATGTTGCGTTGGGCCCACTTTGCTACAGTGGTTCTCAACCGGGGGGTGCGGAGAGAGGGTACTATATATATTTTATATAGAATAGATAATCATTATACCTGGTCTCCTTCAATATGGGGGGCTTTAGTTACAAAAGGTTGAGAACATCTGGTATAGGACAACTTCATCCCCCCCCCCCCCCCCCCTCATATTTCTATATAAAGTTATGTGATTTCCAATTTCTATATAAAGTATTGTCTAAGACGTCAAGGACATTAAGAAACACCACTACGGCCATATTTTAGTCTCTAGCTTAGCATCCGGGAAAAAAAAAAGAAGAAGAAATTTTCCTTTCTTTTTATATTGGTGATTCAGGATTCGGAAGCCGATCTGAACACAGAGCTGAGTATCTGAGAGTTAACGTAACCTACAAGCAGCTCTTTTACAGTTC